>NC_041409.2:62000427-62292927 GCF_900747795.2 Erpetoichthys calabaricus
GGTCCTTCTTGATTTTTTGGTTTCTCCAGTCCCCCATTATGTTCTATGTGCTGCAGAAATCCAAGGCAAGTCAAACCAACAGCACAATGTGATGGGATCAGAACCACTTCTGGTGGGGTTAATATTTTTTTATTTGATGTACTTTATTAATCCCTGAAGGGAAATTGTCTTTTTGCATGACTTTGGGGTGTCAGAGTGCAGGGTCAGCCCATTGTACAGCACCCCTGAAGCAATTTTCAGGTTAAGAGCCTTTTTCAAGGGCCCAACAGAGTAGGATCCCTTGTGGCAGTAACAGGCGATGAACCTCCAGATACCAGCGCAGATCCTTAGCCTCAGAGCCAACACCCCATCCTTGTTCAATGATCTCTCCTTTAGCCCCCCCGCCTCATGCTGCCTGACTCTTGCCTGGTAGGTCACACAGTCAAGACTATCACAGTCCTGCTGCCTCTTAAAAAACTTCAGCACATTATCAACAGGCTCTCTTGGGCATTTTACACAACATTGTTAGAAAGTGTGATTGGATTTCACTTGACTCTCTGATTCCTGACACCTCTGACACGAGGTCAGCATTCACTTCAGACATTTTATTAGTCTCGACGTGCACTGAAATACGATGCCAAAAAAGCACACACGAGCACCTCATTCGATACATACCTCGTCTCAAGATCACAGATGACTTGGGAAATCTCAACGGCAATGTGCCCCTCTTACTGGGCAACGGGCCTGCTGCAGTACCAGTGAGTTCAACTAAACAAGAGCAACATGGAATATCCATTGAAGACAAAACATTTTCTAGTTGAGATTTTGTCCTAATGCAGGGTCTCAGCTCGGGTTCACTCGGTGATGTTTGCATGTTGTTGCTGTGCTCAGCTGGGCTTCCTCTCACAGTCCAGACGCTCGCTTCTGGGCCAAATGGCACCTCCTGGCATGGTGTGTACGAGTGTGCCGTCCCTTTACACACAGACAGCAAAGACAACACAAGATTTAACACAAAGCCTCCCCTTGAAGATCCTGAAATATCTAGCAGGTTAGTGAGAGTTTGGCGCACACACAGCACTGGTAGATACCTGACACATTCTGAAGAACCTTTGGCCTGCTCCTGAATGTACTGTATTTATTTTTCCTAATTTTAAGTGAAACATGCCGACATTTTCCCCCTTGTGTTATCGTAGGTTGGTTAGGGCTCAGTAAGGTAAGATGGTGTGCTAGCAGTGGATTGTAAATAACATTCATTTACCGATAGCAGTAATTTGCTGCATTAAAACAGTAAATGTTTCATTGAGCATTAATGAAAGCAGAGCTGATGGAGGATAAGGATAATTCTGAAATCTAAACCTGATTAATATGTAAAGATTGTTTCCAATGTGGAAGTTCAGCCCTTGAACACAGACAGACACGACACCAGATGTCCACAAACACATACATTTAATCCTTCTTTTACTTTACAGCACCACACAATGTATAAATCAGCCAAATACTCAGTCCCCTCTTTCTTTCTCTCTCTTCTTCTCTTTCTGCCACCCTCCACTCCTCCACACGCAAGCTCCGTCCTCTTCCACCTGACTCTGGCTCCTCTAATGGAGCGAGGCGGCCCCTTTTAATAATGCCCCGGATGTGCTCCAGGTGCTCTGTGACTATCTTCCAGAGGCACTTCCTGGTGTGGCAGAAGTGCTGCAATCCAAGGCTCTATAATCCTCTGGGTGCCCCCTGGCGGTAGCCACGGGCCCCAGCAGGGATCAGCTTCTAAACTCCTTATCCCGTGGCCCCAATGCAGACCTGGGCAGCTGCCCGCTCGTGGTCCAGGGGAGGTATTGTCCCACTCCCAGTCCTTCCAGCCGTCCGCCACACTAATAAGGTCGGAGCGCAGCACATTACCAAAAAGTGACCCACTGAAGTGTGTGACTGACATCATCACTTACAATTAAGAGTTTTGAATGGCATATGTTTTTTAACAAAGACGTGAGCCGCATCAGCCCAAGAATCTGCTCTGTGGTGTCGCAGTGAAGCGCTGTCCACCACTGACAAATCGGAGGTCTTCAGAGTTCAAAGAAATGGTCTCATCCTAATCAGCCATCCAGGAAAACTGCTCGGGATAGATTTGAAGCTGCAATGGTGCTCTCCCACGTGTACAACATGAGGATGGCTCTCTGCTAGCCCACCCTCCCGCTTGCCTGCGCTGATGTTCAATTCTGACTCGAGTTTGACTAGGCCTTACATAGCACAGCTCTGAGACGCTCCCTGTAGCCTTCAACCAGCTATAAAGTAGAACTTAGTGCAGTGGACGCTGAAGAATTCCTGTTTGTGACGTGAAATAAAAATATTTAATACATTTTATTTATCTTTTGTCTTCTCCATGCTCAAGTAAAGGCCCCGACTTTCCAGTTTATATGACTGAAAAGGCACAGTGCTAATGATAGTCATGTCGTTTACTTTGGATTCGCATTCACTGAAACGACATTTGGGTGTCACCCACTTAGGACATATTTGCTTGGGCTTAGAGAGTAATATAATAGTAAAGTAATTAGAAATGGGATTACTTTTTCTTGAAAGTAATGAGTAAAATAATGCTGGTACAATCTGAGAGAAGTGATTAATACAGTAACGGATTGCATTATTTGAGTAACTACTAGTGTTGATTGGTGAAATTCGGTAACATGCTTTTTGCAGTAAATACGTGACCTTTGTGGACTATAGGGGGAGCTCATGCTTTGCCCCCGAACTCAAATGACAGCCAAAAAAGAACAGAAGTGACAAAAGAAAAAGTGTTTTATTACCCAAAGAAGGTAAACATTCCAAACAGTTCCACATAAACACACAGAGGCCTAAAAATCACAGGGGCTGAAGGCTTCTGGCCGTTCTTCCCCCAGTCCCCCCCATCTCATTTCTTTGTCTAGATAGATAGATAGATAGATAGATACTTTATAGCCACTTAACAATGGCTTCTTCCCAAATCCGAGGCCTCCTGTTCTCTGACTGCAGGAGGTCTTTTATGCCCGGGTCAGGAAACCCATCCAGGTAAGCCCTCACTTCTGTGGGTTATCTGTCCAGTGCTCAAAGGACTACAGGTACTCCTGAGGGGCCTCCCCACTATCCCCACTAGCATCACTAGGTTTCCCTGCAGACCTCTCCCAGCACAGAGTGTAATTGGAGATGGCCACTCTGTCTGTCTTCCACAATAATCCTTTGATTTAAACCCCTGGTGCACCCTAGTGGTCTGGGGGACATTAAGAAAGGTAACCAATTGATTGTTCTCCATCCCACTGTGGTGGACTTGGACATCACATGCCACATCTGCTCCTCCGGTTCATCTATATGGCCATACAATTTGAATCACTTTAGGTTTGGGGCCACTTCCTGACCTCTTCCAGCTTCAGTAGATAGATAGATAGATAGATAGATAGATAGATAGATAGATAGATAGATAGATAGATAGATAGATAGATAGATAGATAGATAGATACTTTATTAATCCCAAGGGGAAATTCATATACTCAGCATCTTCATCTTTCTGATAAAGAAAATATTAAATTAAAGAGTGATAACAATGCATGTATACAGACAGACAATAACTTTGAATGATGTTAACGTTTACCCCCCCGAGTGGGATTGAAGAGTCGCATAGTGTGGGAGGAACGATCTCCTCAGTCTGTCAGTGGAGCAGGACATTGTCAGCAGTCTGCCGCTGAAGCTGCTCCTCTGTCTGGAGATGATACTGTTCAGTGGATGCAGTGGATTCTCCATGATTGACAGGAGCCTAATCGAAACCCGAAAATGGCCATGATGTGGAAACCATCAGGCAGTTGGCGAGGGAGGGGACAACCATGAATAACCTGGTGAGGGACATTTATTGATGATCTGAAACAACTTGGGCTGAGGCACCGGAAATTGCGGACGATTGTATTCGCTGGAAACAACGCTATATAAGCATTGGTGGATCTGGACTAGACAAGTCTTCTATTAGTGCTGATGACCATAGGACAATAATTAGGTGTAGCTTAAGCTTCTTAATTTAAAATGTGGCAGATCCACTCCCGTGGTTTTGGAACCTGTGGTGACAGCTTCACACGTGGGCCTTGGTGTGGGGTTACACACAAACTTAGTTTCTCGCTGGAGTCGACTAGCACTGTTATTTGCGTGCATTTTTTGTAAGTACATCCTGTAATTGTACCTGTCGAGACTACCAATCATGGCCACATTTGCTAGTCAATGTAACAGCTGTCCAACAGCTCCAGAGTCCTGGGTTCAAATCCCTGCCTGGTTAGCATCTGTATGGGGTTTCCTCAGGTACTCTGACTTTCTTCCCACATTATAAGGTTGTTTAGTTGGCAACTCCAACTTTGCCCAGTAATGGCTTGGCAACCAATCCATGGTTGGTTTCTGCATTGAATCCAGTGCTGTTGAGACCCTGAACTGGATGAAGAGAGAATGACAATGGATGAATGAAAGGTGGCTGTGTTGACCTACATGACCAATACGGAGGTCTGTGTTGGTCCTGCTTAGAACATAAACATCCCATTGAAGGCACATATCAAGGTTAATGGTGCAGAGTCATGTGAACCTTTGAAGGCAGCGGCTTTCCCAGCACCACAGCAATGCTGAGTGAGTAAGCGGCCGTCTCTAAATAAGCAGCTAACCTCAGCCTGGTCGGGTGGAGTGAGCGAGTCAGCCCCTGTAATTGGAGCCCGCGGTGACAGCTCCGAACACGCGCCTCTGCCGAAGCTGAGCAGTGGCGCACATTAATTAGGTTTATCTTTGAAGCCGACTTGCACTGTTATTTGCTTGTGTTTCTGGTAAGAACATCCTATAATTGTATCTTTGTTTCAATGATGCTGCCAATGGCTGCTGGTCCGCCCTTCCTGCTCGCTACAGCAGGCCTCCTCTCCAGCGTAGCCTTTTTACATCTTAAATAAGGGCTTGATTTTCACTTAATTATACTCATCTGCCTACATACTCCCATGGGACACGCATTTCTCAAGATGAACATTACGTGCGGCTTTTGTTTGCCAAACATGCACCAGTTTATTTAGAAAGGGCAACTCATGTTGGTCAGCTTTATAATTTTTTTTTTTACCCCCAATTAAACCAACATTTTTCAGATTGGAGCTTTTACGGCGTGAGGCAAAAAATATTCAGAGACTTGCTGATAAATGAAATCTGACCTGATGACCCTCAAATGAAAGAAACAGGTTACGGCGGCTCAAACTGTGACGTGCCGGCTTTGGACTGCCGGAGGGCCTGAGAAGATGAGAGGAACCTGACATTACAGCTTTTAGAAAATTAGAAAAGAGAACAGGCCATTCCACCCAACCAGCTCGTGCATCGTATTCACTGAGATTGTCCAAAATCACATCAAGCGGAGACCTGAAGGTCACCACCATGCTACTTGTCAGTTTACCCGTAAGTTTCCAACTGTGTCCTCGTGTTCTTGTTGTACTAATTTTAAAGTCACAGACTCAATCCACTGTACTAATCCATTTCCTAATTTTAAACACTTTGATCATGTCTCCTCTAGGAAGCACAGCTTGGACACACAAATTCATGTTTGAAGTGGATGTTCAGTAAATCCGTGTGTCTACCACGGCTATGACAGGTATCAAATGATGAATACTGATCATCAGTAACACTTGGGTTCAAACTTCCAGTAATGAATGCAGTACAAGTGTGGCTTCCTGTCCAAGGTATGTCCCAATTACTGAGACCCTAAGCACACTGCAGCCATGAAAGCAGATCATTATGCAGCCTGTGGTCAGAGAGGTCAGTTCATGGTTTTACCTTCATTGCAGCATCCCTTTTTTGTGCTAATTCTGCATAGCCAGACTTTTTAGTCAACCCTAAAGACCCTTTCCCTAACCTAACCCTGGTAGCATCGATTGCAAATCAGCAACCATTTCTGAATGGGGAGCCTGGCCGATTTAGAGTCTCTGCTCCATTGAAGGTGCTCGTTTCTGGGATGAGGGAGGAAACTGAAGCACCTGGAGAAAAACCCCCACAGTTGCCTGTAGACCTCAGCAGGATTTGAACCAAGCTCAGAGTCGCTGTGAGGAAGCAGTGCTAACTACTTTGCCCCTGAGCTTCCTCCCACCTTCACTAGTGTCACTCCAACCTTCATTTAGGCTTAGTATTCATCATAGCTCTTGTCTGTTAGGACTTGCTCTCAATAATTATCAAGGAACAGACAAAGGTGCAAAGAACAAAGGGGCAAACAAAGAAAAAACACCTGTCTGAGACCATCTGGAGGGGCTGCATTCAGTAAGGTGTACAACAGTCTAAAAACAAAGCTCAGTGGGATTGCTTGGCCATTGTGCATCACGCTGTGATTCTCATTTTGATTTTTTTACAGTGTAAAGAATTTAGGACACAGGAAAACATAGTGGTCTCGTCACTATGGAGTTAGACCAGGTGGGCACATGTCCGACTCAGTGTGGCTTAAAGGGTAGAAACATGGAAACGATTGTCACACGCTCTTGGAATTTGTGTGAAGAAAGGCTTCTGGGAAAGAAATGATGGAGTAAGAAACTGACTGAAATTAAAAGTGGTGGCCACAGGGCAGCACTCATTCAGTGATTAGAGACCCCCAAACTGGGTTTAACAACAGATACATGGAAGATAAAAAGCTGGAGCTACAAATTAAGCATATTGGGAGTCACATCGATAAGAACAAAAGCAGTCTGACAAAAAGGAGACCATTTAGTATATTAAGTAGGTCTGACTAGCCAAGAGGTGCCAATGTCTCCGTCCACATAATTTTAAAGCTTGTCAAGGTTTCAGTGGTAGGACTCAGCAGTTTGCTCCAATTTAAGAGGACTCTATATTTGACACACAACTCCTGGATTCCATCACATTTAATTTCAGTCAATACTCTGTGTGTCACACACGTGTTTATGGGAGGCAGCTAAAGGGCTCAAATGATTGCAATTGCATGCCGGACCAGGGGATGGCAGCATTCACTAATCCTGTATCTCTTTCCTCTGCAGACCAGATAAAGGAAATCCCACCTGAGTCTAAGAATATCATTTCCTCCAGTTCACCTATATAACTGCCATTTTGTATCAGTGTCACTCGGTTCTGTTTTGGACTCCAACCCGAAAAGATGCATTTCTTTGCTAAAAGTCTGATCCCCCACCACCCCCCAAGTATACAAGGTGGTTTATTCAAACATTTTTCTGTTTTTATGTTCTTTATTCTGCAGTGGATTGGCACCCTGCCCGGGATTGGTTCCTGCCTTGTGCCCTGTGTTGGCTGGGATTGGCTCCAGCAGACCCCTGTGACCCTGTGTTCGGATTCAGCGGGTTGGAAAATGGATGGATGGATGTTCTTTATTTCCACATCTGCTAAACTAAACACACTCTGTTCAATTATTACTCTCAGAATTTTGAAGGCCTGAATGTGGTCCTCATGCGGCCTTCTTTCCTCAAGACTAATGAGATTTAATTCCCTTAGCCTGTCTGAGTAATCCCAAGATGCACTTCTTCTTAGAGTGTCTAGCATTGCTCTCTTGTTTTTTTAGCATGATGACTAAATCTGCACACGGCACTCCGGATGCAGTGATTCAGGAGCAGTTTGTGAGCTCTGTAGACTTGTTGGCCCATCTGGGGACCCCACGGAGCACCCCATAGAAGATGTCTCCACTTGAGAACCTCTGGGCTACAGCCCTCCTGAAATGATTCACCACTACACTATGATGGAGGTTCTTCCAGGTTGTCATATTACTCAGATAGTTTTAAAGTCTGTGCTTCTTGCCTGATATGCATGAGTTAGTGATAGACGTCATACGGTAAAGTGTCAGTCTGAATGCCCTTTTGGTTGCTCAGTTGGGATTTAAGACCTGCAGAAACACAATAACAGCACCTAAGAGTGAGACAGCAACCAGGAATGAATTTCTTGGCAAAGAAAATTTGAACCCTTATGAGATCCCCATGATGCTAGTTCATGTTTTATATCATTTGGATTGGTTTCATTGTAAAACAAGCCATAAAGTGTCAATGATGATTTTCACTGGATAAATCTGAACTAGCAGACATCTTGAATAAGGTTCACTCGTATTTGTCTACTGAAAAAATTGAATAAATAAAAAAGTTTGATGTTTTATTTCATTTATGTTTTGCAAAAAAAAGTCAAAACCGTGGACATGTTGCCATCAATGCTTCCACGTGCAGGCTAAGTTGACACAACCAGCAAGACGATAACAGAGGGGACACGGAGGACGTAGTTAACGAATAGCTGAAAGCTACATGACCCTTTCATAAAGACCAAAATCAGTGTAAGATTCTGTGGTTTTCACATTTTACGTTTCTTCAATAAAAGCAGGGCAGTCTCAGTAGAATCTTTACTACTAATATTTTTTGAAAACGGTGATACAACTCAGCAAAGGCAACATCAAAGACATCCTAATGTTTATAACCTGGTCACTTCAGGTACACACGCACTAAATAAAAGTTACTTCAAGAATCATTCATTCATCATGCTCACAATCCTACTCAGTAGTTTTTCAGTGTTGTTTACGGACAGATTTTCATTTATCACTCACAGGTCATGGAGGTACAGTGGCGAGTGCTGCTGCCTCACTGATCTCGCAATATGGGTTTGTACGGATTGACATTGACTTCTGATTTCCTCAACCGTGACTGTACTGATGTGTAGCATAGACAGAATTCTGAAAGACCACCCGATCAGTCGTGTTCCTCAGCTGACTACCCTGTGTGGGTGAGCGTGTTAGTCTGCCTAATGCTGCCATTACAGACCTTGACCCACATGAACAGAACCTGGATTAACAATGATAAATTGTTCCCACAGTGCAATTGTTTTTTTTTTTTTGTTTTTTTTAAAATAATCTAAAGGTCTGGAATCAATCAACTGATTTTGATTTGGCCCTGGAGGCCTTGACTTCCCAGGAAGTAAAGCGGATTTCTGGACTGCTGAACTTTGACAGCTAGAAGCCAATCAAAGAGTAAAGAATCCTTAAGTTCCACCCTCAGAGCCATCCTCTTGGTCAGCTGTAACAACGGGGGATGGCCTCCGATCCTGTTTAGTGTATTTGGTTACCAGCGAAAGAACAACTTGCAGTGGCTGAGGTTTAGACAGCATCCCATTTGGGGACCTGAGGGTGGCACCTGTGACGTTTGTCCATGATAGTGATCTCCTGGTGTGCACTGAGAGATGAGAGGACTTGTATTTGACTTGCCACTTATTTCATTGGACTGTCCAAGCAGTTTTAAATGAGTCCTGAAGCAAGTTAAATTTTCACCATGCAACGTACAAGGTGTCAAACATGGGGCAGCCAGTGTCCCAAAAGGACGTTCTATGAACTTTTTAGACTATGTAAAATTTTGAACATGAACCATTTAAAATGGCTATTGTGGTTTCAGTCTTTTATAAAAGCAACCTGAAATGGTCAATGGATTTGATAGAGCATGGCAGTGGTCTTTTAAAGACAAATCAAGAACAGCCATCAAGTCACACCAGAGATCGATACACAAAGGTCTAAGAAATGAGCAACCAAAACAATGAGAAGAAATGAGCTCACAGTCAAAATTAAAATCGAAATTTGTCAAGCTAAACAGAAAGGCTTTCATTTTGAGACGAAATTCAGACAGCAATGGGGCAGACAGCTCTGTCCATACACTGGGATGTCACATGCACCTGGGCACATAGGGCACTCACCCAGTGACATGTGGCATCACGGCAAATCAAAATCCAAAACCGCATCATCATGCCACACAATGTAAGAACAGGTCAAAACTACAAACCAAAATATTAACATGTTTGACTAAAACATGACAAAAATTAATTGAAACTTAAAAACAAAAACTATTTGTGTCACTTCTTCAGATTAAGTTTCATTTAGGTTTCAGTTGTGCCAAACATGCACTGACTACTAATGTGATGGTGGCTGCCCTATATCACTGGCATGTCTTATTTTAAAATTTTTTTTTCACATGGCAGGCATACATATTGACAAGCCAATCAACAGACCACCTTATTTAATTTATGGTGAGATGCAAAGAACCTCCACCCCACTATCATGGGCCAACATGAGCTCCCTTAATGTTGCACATGGGCCACTGCTGGTATTCTACAGAAGTCCACCATGGTGAATCAAGACAGGCAGATGGTGAATTTTACAATGCTGTTGTGGTGCTGGATCACTAGCACCTCATTTATGGCCTTATCCTTACATGTAGGGGTGTTCACCAGGGGTTGGCAAGGTGGTATAATGGCTAGTGCTGCTGACCTCTAACTCCAGAACTCTAGTTCGGAAGTTCTGCCTCGTCATACTCTATGTGAAGCTTGCATATTTCCCACTTATCATCTTTTCTTTCCAGTGATTGTGGACTGGCGGACCATCTGGTGTCGACTGCAGCTTTGTGTCCATAGGCTCCTCGCGCCCCTGAATTGGAATAAGTGGCTGCAGAAATAGAAATGAGTACATTAGAGAATCATCTGCTCAAGTTGGATGGTTGGGAGACGAAGTCAGAGAGGCGAGATTGCGTTGGTTTGGACATGTGCAGAGGAGAGATACTGAGTATATTGGGAGAAGGATGCGAAGGATAGAGCTGTCAGGCAAGAGAAAAAGAGGAAAGCCTAAGAGGAAGTTTATGGATGTGGTGAGAGAGGACATGCAGATGATGGGTGTGACAGAGCAGAATGATGAGGACAAGAAGATATGGAAGAAGATGTTCCGCTGTGGCAACCCCTAACGGGAGCAGCCAAAAGAAGAAGAAGAAAACAGACATGTCATGAAAGTCGATCAACACATGAATGGGGTGATAACAATTCAACTTAACAGCTGAATGTTGAATCTGAAGAGACACAGAGTACCTCATCCTCAGGACCTGTGGGTAGCAATGGCAGATTGTGCAAAGCACAAGGGCCTACGACCTTGGGGGCCCACTCGGGGCCGTATAGATTTTTAAAAAAGTTTTTAACAACTTAAATCACTTGCACAGTTCATTGCGTTAATAATTCCCAGTTTCAGTGGCATGTTTTTTTACCGTCACCAGGCAAGTCCAATCCAATCCATGATGATATTATGTATTCGGCAGGCCTACAGTTTACATGAATTTAGTCTTCGGGAGTTTAGTCTAATTGGAGGCACAACACGTCCTAGTCCACCTTACAGAGAAAAGCACATTCCCAAATTTGCCAACCTTTGGTGTGCCATAGCGGATGTGAACGGAGGAAGTTTATAAGGACATCACATCCATCCATCCATTTTCCAACCCGCTGAATCCGAACTACAGGGTCACGGAGGTCTGCTGGAGCCAATCCCAGACAACACAGGGCACAAGGCAGGGAACCAATCCTGGGCAGGGTGCCAACCCACCGCAGGACACACACAAACACACCCACACACCAAGCACACATTAGAATCACCAATCCACCTAACCAGCATGTCTTGAATAATGTAAATATATATTATTATCGTAAATAATTGTTACTTTTGAATGTTGATATGATGTCAACAGTTTTCAAAGTTCGAACTTGTAAATGGTAAATCATAGCAAATCTGTTAAGTTATGGTACCCATTAGTCGGTAAAAGCTGAATATTTGAACAATTTGACGCTTTTTCTATTCTCGCCATACAACGCCATGTCGGCCAGTAGCATCGGATCAGGCAAATATTATAAGAGTGGCGCTGCTAAATGTAAGGCCCGCCTGCAACGAGAATTGAAGACCACTAAGCTTACCAAGATTTTTACCTTTCTCAAAATTGAGCAAGGGCCAGCGGTAGTAACTGAGAATGCTGATGCTGGTGAATCGTTGCAATGGCCCCAAGCAGGTTATGCAGACAGTGCAGTGAGTGAAATGGTTGGCACTACTGAGTCTGGAAGTAGCGATACAGCGGCTTCAGATCAGGTGCTATCTGCTGAACCCATTCAAAATGGAGAAACTACTAAGGACAAACAAGCAATATATAGGACAATAGGAGCAATTTCCTACCGACAAGGCAAATTTCTTGGAACCATTGACACCTGACTTTATGATGTCCATTTTCTCAGAACTTGTGTAAAACATGTCAATGGTGTAGTAGTATCCTGTCAACCGGTGTTGTCATTTTAATTTGATACAAATTGAAATTGCTTCATTTTATAGCACAGAACAGTTTCTACTTTCTAGCTTACATTACATTTTAATCATCTTCCTTAACAAAGTTGTCTTGGAGTGTCTGTCTGTCCACTTTTCATGAGTGAACTACTTAACAGATTTAAATCTGGTTTTTTTTCTATAATTTGCTTGAACATCCCGGTTGATTTTGCGACTTCTCTCATTGCGCTATGTATTATAGTTCGCTTGTGGTACAGATTTATTTGCGTGAATCTGAGAGACATGCAGTGAGCCAAGGGGAGGGTGTTGGTTCCCTCCTCACTCATGTGCCACCCTCAGGGTGTAAATTACCTCCGCTTAGGTAGTGAACGAGAGAACTACTTAACGGATTTAGATTGGGTTTTTTGTATAATTTGCTTGAACATTTTGGATGATTTTGCGACTTCTCTCATTGTGCTAAGAATCATAGTTCGCTTACAGGAGCGATATATTCGCGGTAATCTGAGAAAGAGGTTGTGGGCTGAGGGGAGGGGTAAGCGTAATGTCAGGAGTGGGGAGCTGAGCAGGGCCCTCCTCACTGTCCTGTTTCACTACTATGCGGGCTGAGCCGCAGGGCACGGCTAGTCTTACATATATTTATGTACTACTACAACTACTATCTACACCTCCCACATTCCATTCCCACAATTTATTTTATTTTTGCTAACTTACAACTGTTGTAATAAAGTGATTAAAAAAGTTATTACAAATTTCATTTAGAGAGCAAGTTGGTTTGTCACCAGCATGTGATCTGATAGTGTCGCGGTTGTGGACACCATTGCCCAGCAGGCCCTTAGGATCTAGTTGCGAATAAATTACTAACAGTTATGCTAGAGAGGAGGGGCCCACATCAGGGCACTGTATAGGGGCCTTCAGCAAGCTGGCTATGACACTGCCCTGGACAAAAAGAGGACTCTGTGCGGTGTGCGGCTGAATGTCCGATTATCATAAATTTTTTTTTTTTTTTTTACAACACACAGGCACAGCTTTTTTCCATCTACTTTTCAGGTTTCATTTATCTGTTGAACTAACCCTTTTTCTTCATTAAGATTCTCATGTATTTATAATTTTTTAACAGGGAATGAAATCTTACTCAGTTTCATTTCAACAATAAATTTAACTTTTAAGAGGTATCATTCAGCCTCAAAGGTCCATTTTTCAACATTCATTATGGCGTCTTTTACAGGGCCAGTCCAACAAAGGGATGATGGAAGTAATGGAACAGTGTCCTTCACTGGAGGCCCCACACCACAATACCCTCATCATTCACATCACCTCGTCTCATCCCTTACAGTGGCCTCAACATGCAGACACCACAAAGCTGAACCATCCGGGATTCCGCAGCAGGCGAGCCGACAACGGCCTTTATCAGCTTGCTCCAGGGCCTGTGGGATTAGGCTTTGCTCTAATCGTGTGCTATTTAAGCCCAAATGCCGTTTCTTTTCCATCGGCTCTGTTGCATTTAAATGTGCTTAGTGGGGGGAGGAAATCCAAAAAATAATATGGGGGGAGTGGTTAGGGGGCTTGATGTTAATGAAGAGCAGGAGAAATGTCTTTCCAAAGTGACTTTCCAAAACTAAATCTTTAAATAAAAAATAAAAGCAAAACTCAGGGTGGATACCTACAATGGTATGGGTGCTGAAACCAGATACAGGAGGAGACTTTTCATGGTGGTGAGTCAGTACATACTGAGTGGTCACGCCTCACATCTGCTATGGATGAACTGGCAGTACCATGGGGCACATCACCTTTAGGAGAGGACACGGCTTGCACCTGTGTCTGCAATCAGCTGCTGCGTGACCCTGCTATAAATGATCATTTCCCTCCATTAGCAAGGTCAGACTACTCACCGGCTAACAGTGAAACTCTATACTGCCATGGAAAAACTTGGAAGATGCCAGAACTCAAAGCCATGCCATTGGGGGTGGGGACATAATTCTAGAGCTTTCCTCTTACTGGACCACCTGAGGTAGTGGTTTACATTTACATTTATTTGCTTAGCAGATGCTTTTATCCAAAGCAACTTAGAGAAGAGGTCCACAAAACTGAGTAAACATCAATCGGGGGATTGTTTGGGAAGCATTAGAAGACAATGTTTCAAAATTGATCATCACAATCGAAAAGCTCAGAACAAAAAACAAGTGAGTTATAATTCTTAAATTACAAAACCTATCAGCTAATAATACACAGAAATTCACCAATCAAGAGAGTCTTCAAATGCTTCTTAAACACATGGAGGGAGTCAGCATTTTGAATGGAAATGGGCAGCTTGTACCACGAGCTAGGAGCTACACGTGGAAAGAGTCTGGACTGAGATTGGCATCAGGAGACATGAGTGGATGAGAAGGAGCATTATGCCTCATTAATGCCCCCATATACATAGGTGCTGACTGCTCTGTAGACAAGCATCAAGGATTTGAAAGTAATGAGTGCCGCTACAGAGAACCTACGTAGAGATCTGAAAAGAGGAGTGACTCCCTTTGTGTCATTTAATTATTTCCTTCTTCACTCTAGTGTGTGTATGTGTGTGATGGAATGGCACCCTGTCCAGGGTGTGTTCTTGCCTTGCACCATATGCTAGCTGCAATAGGCTCTAGCACCCCACCCTCTGACCCTGGTCTGGATTAAGCAGGTTGGAAAATGATATGACATGACTTGTCAATCCATTAATCTACTCATTCACTTAACCCGATTAAAATTATTCAAGTTCAAGAGGGCCAAAAACAAGCCTGGACGGGATGCCTGTCCACCATGGGGCACACAGTAGGATGAGGCCAGCTAAGCTTCACCAACAGATCTGTCCTACATGACTTTGGGGCACTGGAGGAAAACTGGAAAAAAATACACACGGGCAATGTGCAATCTAGAACTTGAACCCTGGAATCTAGAATGGTGAAGTAGCATTCAAGTCACTGTGTCATAGGCTGTCACAAGGAGCTCAGGCTTGGGCTCAAGTTTCCCAGAGAGCTGGGGGGCCCTCATACGGCTCAAACAGAAGAGTGCCCATACAAATAAATAAATGATTCAATGTAAGCTCTGCAGGTATATGGTCTCAAAATGCCCTTCTGTTCTCCTGACACACACCCGCCTGCAGTGCTGAGGGGAGGGACAGTGGATGGGTTCTATTTACACACCTGATGGCAAAAGGGAGAAAACTGTCTTTTAGCCTGGATGTTCTAGATCCTGTGCTCCTATAGTGTCATCCTGATGGTAGCAGCCATGTAGTGGGTGGGTTGTGTCCTTAATAACATTACAGGCCCTCCTAAGAACTCTGGTGTTATGGATGTCCTCTAGAGTGGAGAGTGCTCTTCCAAAGAAATTTTCTGCCTATTTTACTACTCGCTCTATGAGCCTTGTAGTCCTTTGCTGTACTGTTCACAAACCAGACTGCGATGGAGTAAGTGAGGATACTCTCAATTGCACATCTGTAGAAGTTGCTGGGGAAAGTACTTGGCATGCCAAACTTCCCCAGCCTTCTCAGAAAATCCAAACGCTTACAGACATTCCCCACCAGGTCTGTGACATGGTGGGTCCAAGTGAGATCCTCAGAGATGATAATGGCAAGAAATTTAAATGTGGCCACTCTCTCCGCCTCAGTTGCACAGTAGTGGGTGCTGTCCTCAATCCCTCTGTGTGCCAATAATCATGTCTTTCATTTTGCTGGTGTTAAGAAAGAGATTACTGTCCTGACATCATTTCACAAGGTCAGCCACATCCCTCATGTATGCTGACTAGTCTCACCTAGGAATCAGTCCAATGATGGTGGTATCATCTACAAATTTAATAATGCTGGTGTTATTCTGAGAAGTGACACAGTCATGAGTGAAGAGTACAGCATGGGACTCAAAACACATCCTTGTGGGGTTCCTGCATTTATGAGTATTGTTTTGGAAATTTTGTTCCCCAGCCTGACTGACTGGGGACTGCCTGTTAAAAAGTCCCGGACCCAGTTGCAGAGAATAGATGGCACACAGAAAGTGGGGTGCATGTTGGTGGGCTTAGGTGGTATCGCAGTGTTAAAAGCCGAGCTATAATCCATAAGCAGCAATAGGGCATTGAGGACTTGTTCTCTAGGTGTGTAAGACCTGTATGTATGCAATGCTGTGCTAACTGCATCCTCTGTCGACCTGATTGGTCTATATGCAAACTGATGGGGGTCCATTGTGTCAGCTATCAATGTCTGAATCTGGCTCAAAATGATTCTCTCAAAGCATTTCATCTCTATTGGAGTCAATGCAACAGGCCGGTAGTCATTCACACAGTTAGCTTCGCTCTTTTTAGCAGTGGAATAATGGTGGTTGTTTTGTAGAAGGTGGCGATTATGGCTTGCATTAGGGAGAGGTTAAATATGTCAGCCAGAACATCAGTCAGGGCTGAAGCACAAACTTCGAGTGCACGTCCAGTTATGTTACCTGGGCCGGTTGCTTTCCAGGGGTCTATCCTCCTCAGAGACTTCTGCAGGTGAAATTGTGAACAGGGGCATTGATCACTCACTAGTCCCCTTCCTGCCCACTGACTTGGTGTTGTCGACTTCAGAGCGGGTATAGAATTTGTTGGGCTGACCACCTGCATACAGTGATGTTAATTATTGACCTTTAAACTTTTTGTAGTTTACGACTTTGAATTAACAATTAACTCAACATGTACATATTTGGGATGTGAAATGGAAAACTCCAAAGAAAAGAATCTTCAACTGTCAAAGGGAAAATGTTGGACATAGGGTTGGACCCCTGAGACAGCATCGGCCCAGTATGAGCGAGTGTGCACTTAGGTGGCCAGGCAACCCAACAAGGGCGGCTCTTCATGATGATGCTCCTTGCACTCAATATTCTGAATCAGTAGGTTTGAAAATTCAGACAGCTGTGATACAGTACAATCAATTTCAGCCGACACCTGACCCCCCTGCTGGTGACAGATTTGACCGCACGTGTCATACTGGGCCTCTAGTTCTATCTGGTGCGGCACAGCTAGTCAGAACCTGAGAGGAGGGTCCCGCTTCCTAGACGTGCTGCATTCACAGCTGGACAATGAAGTGTATGACTACAATGAGATTTAGCACATGTTGTCCATGACTTCCCAGCCTTGGCATCCCTCTCTAATGTGTCTATTATGACAAGAAGCAGAGTGACAAAATAAATCACAAAAAAAAAGTAAAATCTAGGAACACCTTACAACTATGGTCAGAGAAGAATAGAAATGAAAAGTCAGCCGCCCACTTTGGGCCCCAATGACTCATGTTCTTGTGCTTCCAGGGCCACACGCTCTTTAGCTGGGGTGGTCTTTCCGGCAGTCTGACAGCCATTGAAGCAAACTGATTACACTGCACTAGATGTGGAAAGGCACATTTGAGGAAACAAAATGAATAAATAAAGGCTCTTTGGAAAATTCATTGCTCCAAGTGACCTTACGTTTCTTGTCCAGTTCCTAAATTTCTAATAGCAATCTGGACAGCAGCGGGACAGACATGTCATAGT
Source organism: Erpetoichthys calabaricus (assembly GCF_900747795.2). Lineage (NCBI taxonomy): Eukaryota > Metazoa > Chordata > Cladistia > Polypteriformes > Polypteridae > Erpetoichthys > Erpetoichthys calabaricus. The sequence continues at coordinate 62,017,987 of NC_041409.2, forward strand.
AACAAAAAAAAGATGAGCGCCAAGCTGCTGCATTTGAGAGGTGACTCAGTGAAATCAGAAATCAATGCCTCTTCAAAGACCTGACATACTCAGTGATCTCAGAGCCACAAGCTTTGGATGGAAAAGAGCGATGTGGGCTGATGGACTCGGAAACAGAGCGGCAGGTGTCAGGGTTCACGTTGGCAATTAGATAAGTGACTCAAGAGCCAAACGCTGTTTTAATGCTGCATTGTGGCCTACCAGCTCAATTCAGTCCTGTGGAGAAATCAAGACTTTGTTTTTTAATTTTATTTCTAACACAGCTGATTTTCTTCTTTTAACATTTTTCCAAAAACAAGTGAGCCTTGACTTACACAGCTCTCAAATTAGCTCCTGTAAATTACTGGGTTGTGGTCGAGTTCATGTTGTCAGATCCACAGAAACACGACATTTGACCAGCTAATGACAGACAGGCTGGACATAACTGGGTCTTGTTACACATGATGGCCACGTTTAAAGCATTTATGTCTACTGTCATGTGACGGGTAAAGCCCACATTTGGACTTTTATGTAGTCAAGGTTTGTTTTTACTTAATTCTTCTAGGACGCTGGGAAAGCAGTTAGCACGCTAGTGCACTGTTTCAGAGATATGAATTGCTAGTCCCTGCCTGTGAGGAGTCTGCACACTCTCCCAGTGGGCTTCCTCTCACATCCCCAGTGCATTCAATGTGAGGCTAACAGCAAACTCTAAACTGACCCTGGGAAAGTGAGGAGCAAACCCTAGATGGGATGCCATGCTGTCTTGATGCTGCCACGCTGGGCGCCATAACAGAAAAAAAAAGAAATAGATGGATGGCATTCTACCAGGAAATATAAAAGAAGTTTATTCTGAAAGACAAAGGTTTATTAATGAGGAGCAGGTTAGCCAGAAGACAAGTATGTGTCCCTTGGAAGTTTTCACATTTTATTGTTATACGTCATTAATGCACTATGGATTTAATTCAGCTTTTTTGACACTGACCAACAGAAAAAGGTCTCTTAATGTCACAGTAAAGACTGATCTCTTCAAAGTGGTCTAAATTAATTACAAAAATGGAGTCACACTGTGATACACTTGACGAAACAGCTCAACATGGCTTTGAGAAGTGAGGCCACGTCTTTCACAACATCACTTATTGGCACATTTGGACTGAAGGTGTGAAAAAAAAAAATAAATACAATTTTCACGACTTTCTTTAAAAAATGTAGTACAATAGAAAAGGATTTCGTATCCGAAATATACAAAACAATCGTACGGAGACAGTTTAAATGAAGGACCGGCAGTCTGTCAGGGTTGGTTCCTGCTTGTATCTGATGCTGCCATGGTGGGCTCAGAGTACTCTTTGTAAGTGGGGCCTTCTTCAGATCCCAGCTGATGATCTGCCTGTTCAGTAAGACATTTACAAAAAACAGACAGTGTGTTTCTTTCTTAACAGGTGAGGCTTTCCGTTTTCCTCAAAATGCAACTCACCTCTTTGTGTTTGTGTCTGCTTCTCGTGTATTCAAAGGCGCAGTGACAGTTAAAGCATCCATCCAAGTGCTCACTGTGAAATCCCTACTGAAAAATCAAAGACATGCACACTGATGTAAGGTTTACAATCGACAATGAAAAGCAGACAGCACACATAATGGCCACAGGGGATGATGAACACCACGTGATAAAACACACATATACTGTGATATCCGCGCCACTGTTTGATCTAAACAAACAGTTATGGGCTGCCTTACTGCGGCAATAAGAAAATGGATACCATCAAGACATAATACACGGGACTTTGCCAACAATGCCAGATCTACTCATTTCTAAAGAGTTTACTGCTACACTGAATACAAAGCAAGAACAAATTGTAAACGTCATGACACTCATGTATGCTACACAGGAGACAAATGCTAGAAGTCACTTTTAAAAGCTTCAAGGAGGTTTCTTTGACACCTCATTCTGTCTTTTGATATTTTGATGTAAAGCTGACTAGGTTTTTATATTTATAAAAGTAATAAAAGAATCACTTCTAGTCACCCATCTGTCAGGTCAGTCATTTGTTAAGCTTTTCAAATTGCACGCATGGTGCAAAGCACCTCTGTCACATAGGAATTTTCCTTCAGTTGAAAGTATTATTGTAGTATAGAGCATGTCCATATGGTCAGTGACACAGCGATTAGCATTATCGAGCTCATAGCGTCACAGACGTGAGCTCATGCCCCAGTCTGATCCTTTCTACGTAGAGTCTGCATGTTCTCCACTTTCTTCACACGTCACAAAGATGTGTGTTTTAGAATAGTCCTGATGTGCGTAGCGAATGCATGCTTCAGCTAGAATGCCCCATAATGGAAGGGTAATCTTGTCAGAAGGGGGTGCTACTGCAAAAGTTCCAATCAGGTACCGAAAATGGACAAAATAAAAGAGAAAACATAATAAAACATGCTGTATCTATGTATTTCATTTTTTTGAAGTTCTTGTGGACTTTCGTTTTAAGGATGCCAATGACCCTAATACAAGTTAAGTGAAGCTATAATCAGCGGCCAGCAAACTCTGGCTAATACAGACCCTGATTAAAACAAAAAACTCCCAGGCACCCAGGATCTTTGGGAAAAGCAGAGAAAGCAAAGAGGCCGCCCAGCCATACCATGGTCTGATGCAGCTTCTGCAAACTCACAAAACTTGATGCACTATTAGAAATAAACCGACTCTGTGCACACTATTAGTGAAGATACAGCTCCTTAAAATTCCATAGTCATGACTGGCTATCTTTGTGTGAAAGTCAAGGTGAAAAAGCAATTGTGACATCGGTTCAAGCCTCCAATTGATATGCTGCTTACGCTCCATTTTGCAAATGTCAGGGTGGCTTGCATAGACACTGTGTTATGGTACAGAAAAAGTAGCTGGGCCCTGCACCCTCCAAAGACTCCTTAATGATTTTCTGCTTGGCTATAAATCAGACTCTCCATTAGTATTCCTTACCTGCATGCCTTCCCACTCCCCACTGGCTGAAATCAACATGATCTGCGAGACAATTGTAATTAAGTGCAATTTTTGATCAAAGATTTAGCATGCAGACATTTTTCAAGGGCTTGTCACGTTGAACCTGTAGAATATTAGCTTATATGATAACCTGACCGCCTTCATTCAATTTTAATGCATGGTTGTTTACAAAAAATTCAGAATGAATTCTAACGTAATATTAATGCTAAACAGCATCAGAGAGACTGTAAAAGCAGAGAAACTGCTCACTTTGTATAACCAGGCTGAGAATAAGAATAACAGCAGGGCATGAAGGCACTAAAGAAGGAAATTGAACAATAGAAGGAAGGCCTTGTAAAGGAGCACACCAAATCTACATGCAACAGTTGGCCCATGACCTGCCATATTTTTTTTAATATCCAAGTGGAATGTAAATAAATAGCATGAAACGTACTGATGTGTTGGCTTGGAAGCATGCTCTGATAGCGAATTGCTGCATCCACCACACATCAAACCACCTGGATTGGGACCCGAAGGCAGTGGGTAACACTTCAGAACCACTGGAACAGTGTGAAGTTTTTTTTACGGTGGCTGGGGTGCCAATCTTGCCACCAACCACCAAGTTTTTCCCTGAAAGCTGGTTCTGGCTGCAGGTTAATGTTATACCCAGGACGAAGTAATTGGAGGTTAAAGGCCTTTCTCAAGGGCCCAATGAAGTAGAGTCACTTCTGGTGTTTACGGAATTAAAATTGGCAACCTTCCGATTGCCAACACAGACCTCTAGCCTCATGTAAGAGTCTGCAATTATAAACCTGCCCATAAAATTCTATCCCATGCATCGATACTGCAGTAATTTAATCCATCAGGAAATTCATACAACAAATGTAACCTGAAATATCATGGACTTCTTTGAAGCTAAGCAGACATGTCTGAGGCACAGTGATAGGGTGCTCTATAAAGGCAAGCATTTAGCAAACTGAATATAAAAGAGCCTCAGATGATGTGCACCCTTATGATAAAGTGGCCTTATATGTACACATCTACTTTAGCTAGCCATTCATTTTTTAACCCCTTTTTGTGATTGCCTAACACTATCTTGGCAGTGATGGGTTGTATAGAACTTGGGAAGAAAAACATATTTCAGTATATTTTACTCTTTTAGTTAACTACTACAGTTCATTATCTATATTCCACCATACTTGCGTTGCTTTGGCATATCAAGACATGACTGTTGACTACTAACTGTGCTCAGTTGTCTGTTCTCCCCACATTCACACGTGTTTCTTCTCACATCACAAAAGTAATTGCATGACTGAAAATAGTGAATGAGTTTTGTGATGGGATATCCCATCCTGTTGGCTCCTATCTTGCTCCAGATGTTTTGCCGATAGGTCACTGCTTCTGGTAGTTCTGAAATAGAAATGGAGGGATAAAAAAGGACTATTATTAAACAAAAAAAAGACAATGGGCGATAAGAGATGAAACAAAGGGCAAGCAAGGATCTAAATTTGTCTGTAGGCCACTGAAGCTTCCATACTTCTCAGTTTACAGGATTGTTTACAAAAGCGGAAGAAATCAAAGCAAAGGGCTACTGTGGGAGAGGATCTTGCTGTGACCAGGATGTCCTTTGTTTCTATCTCTCTGTGTCCAGACAGGAAAGCTCATCAGCCACTCTGTTAATGTGTGCCTCATTAAAGTGGTAAATAAGGACACAGGCCAGTGCTTTCATCTCATTCAGTTGCACCTCTCCTTCTCCGGTACCTTTTCAGCCACACTTCATGAGCTCGGTACACAGCTTTCCCCTTGACAAGCTGCATAGATGTTTGCTGTTCTGAAGACACATCATTTTTAACCACCACTGGATTCCTCCGTTTCAAAGTGGCCTTTTACTGTACAATTGAAAGGTCATTGGACTTGGCAGAGTCTACTTAAAATTATGTTTGCTAGACTAAACTATCAAGAGTGTTGTGCTTTAGTAGAATATTTTAGCAGCAGAAGCAAGGGGAGTGCAGTGCTGCAGAAGAGCTGAGTCAGACCATTGCAAGCTACAGTGTCAGCTTCATTGCAGGGCTTTTAATAATCATGTTTGCACACATTGAGCCTGCCTGTAAGTAATACTTTAAATCCTCTTTCGAGAGCACAAAACCATAGAGTGGTCATTGCATTTTGGGGTGGGGGGAGATACTCGTACATAGTTATAATCCATAATGCTCTCTGCACTGCACTCTCAAGTCTGAGAACAGACCCTTATTTCAGATATTCCCCAAACACCTAGAAATTCTAGCCATACTCACCAGATCTGCTTCTCTAAGAAATTTCAAAAGCATTTAGAGTTAAGATGCAGGCCCAAGGGTGAAAGCATAACTTAAAACCTGCCTGCAGTTTAACTAGCAGGCATTTTTGTAATGTTGATATCCAGCATTATATGTCACCGTTAAATTAGTGAATTACTTTTGCTGTGTCTGCTTAGACAAATGGTTGATGGGGAGGTGGGCATGTTAAGTATTTACTATGTTTCATTGATCTCACCAAATGAGCATTTCTCTTTCGCCATAATATGCAAAGATTACTGTTTTAATCGTCTTGTATTTTACAAATGCATGAAGAGTACATGTGGTTATTTCAAATGGGTCCGTGTACTTTTTGGTATTTGAAATTTTGTTTCAGAAAATATCATTTAAAAAAGAAAGAGACACACATTTGATTTTCAACTTAAAAGGGAAAAATGAAAAAACGTAAAACAATTACTTTTTTCCTTTTGTTCTTTAGCACATCAGAAAAAAAAAATGCAAGAAACGAGAACAAGAAAGAATACCAAAAAGTACACAGACCGAGAAAACACCCTTTATTTATTTTGTCTGAACCAGAAGTTTTTGTAGGTCAACAACCTGGTCAGGTAATGCGCCACTGGCAGCAAACACTGGTCACTAGTGTGTAGACTGGTTTGCAAAGCTTGTATTTTTACCTGAAAGATGCGACTCAGTTTTTCTGCAGTCATGTCCTCGTCCCGGAGTGTCACTCTTTTTACTGTTCCAAAAAACAACGTAATGGTCCATCCTCTGCTGATGCCAGTGTAACTTCAAGGCCGTCGATCGATGTGTTGTGAGGAGGACTGTTCGCATGTGTCGTCAAAAATCACGCAGAAGAAGCACTTCCGGTTTCAAACAACGAAAATGAGTCTGTTTTCGTGTTTTTGAGCTATTACACTTTCATTATTTGAATCACAAATAAATCCAGAAAAGTATGTGTAATTTTAAGTTTATGACTGCTATTTGATACCATAAAATTAAAAAACACCTTATTTTCCCTCATTTTATTCTTTAATCAAAAACCAAAATTTGAAAATTCCTTTCATTTTCACTTTTGCTTCTAAAATGAAATTTCAAATACCAAAAAGAACACGGACCCAAATGCCAGCTCTGGAACAATCTCTGTGGAACTCCCATATTCCCCTATTGTCAGCATGGGTTTTCTTCCCAAATCCATACTAGGTTTAAAAATAGATGGTATAACGTGGCCAGGAAAGCAGACTAAAATTGGCAGGCAAATGGTTGGGGCACCAGCCAGGTGGCCCTATATAATTATACAGTTAGGTCCATAAATATTTGGACAGAGACAACTTTTTTTCTAATTTTGGTTCTGTACATTACCACAATGAATTTTAAATGAAACAACTCAGATGCAGTTGAAGTGCAGACTTTCAGCTTTAATTCAGTGGGGTGAACAAAATGATTGCATAAAAATGTGAGGCAACTAAAGCATTTTTTTAACACAATCCCTTCATTTCAGGGGCTCAAAAGTAATTGGACAAATTAAATAACTGGAAATAAAATGTTCATTTCTAATACTTGGTTGAAAACCCTTTGCTGGCAATGACAGCCTGAAGTCTTGAACTCATGAACATCACCAGATGCTGGGTTTCCTCCTTTTTAATGCTCTACCAGGCCTTTACTGCAGCGGCTTTCAGTTGCTGTTTGTTTGTGGGCCTTTCTGTCTGAAGTTTAGTCTTCAACAAGTGAAATACATGCTCAATTGGGTTAAGATCAGGTGACTGACTTGGCCATTCAAGTATTTTCCACTTCTTTGCTTTAATAAACTCCTGGGTTGCTTTGGCTGTATGTTTTGGGTCATTGTCCATCTGTATCATGAAACGCCGCCCAATCAATTTGACTGCATTTAGCTGGATTTGAGCACAGTATGTCTCTGAACACCTAAGAATTCATTCAGCTGCTTCTGTCCTGTGTCACATCATCAATAAACACTAGTGTCCCAGTGCCACTGGCAGCCATGCACGCCTAAGCCATCACACTGCCTCCACCGTATTTTATAGATGATGTGGTATGCTTTGGATAATGAGCTGTTCCACGCCTTCTCCATACTTTTTTCTTGCCATCATTCTGGTAGAGGTTGATCTTGGTTTCATCTGTCCAAAGAATGTTTTTCCAGAACTGTGCTGGCTTTTTTAGATGTTCTTTAGCAAAGTCCAATCTAGCCTTTCTATTCTTGAGGCTTATAAGTGGCTTGCACCTTGCAGTGCACCCTCTGTATTTACTTTCATGCAGTCTTCTCTTTATGGTAGACTTGGATATCGATACGCCTACCCCCTGGAGAGTGTTGTTCACTTGGTTGGCTGTTGTGAAGAGGTTTCTCTTCACCATGGAAATGATTCTGCGATCATCCACCACTGTTGTCTTCCGTGGACGTCCAGGTCTTTTTGTGTTGCCGAGTTCACCAGTGCTTGCTTTCTTTCTCAGGATGTACCAAACTGTAGATTTTGCCACTCGTAATATTGTAGCAATTTCTCGGATGGGTTTTTTCTGTTTTTGCAGCTTAAGGATGGCTTCTTTCACCTGCATGGAGAGCTCCTTTGACCGCATGTTGTCTGTTCACAGCAAAATCTTCCACATGTAAGCACCACACCTCAAATCAACCCGAGGCCTTTTATCTGCTTAATTGATAATGACATAACGATGGACTTGCCCACACCTGCCCATGAAATAGCCTTTGAGTCAATTGTCCAATTACTTTTGAGCCCCTGAAATGAAGGGATTGTGTTAAAAAATGCTTTAGTTGCTTCACATTTTTATGCAATCATTTTGTTCACCCCACTGTATTAAAGCTGAAAGTCTGCACTTCAACTGCATCTGAGTTGTTTCATTTAAAATTCATTGTGGTAATGTACAGCAGGGGTCCCCAACCCCCGGTCCGTGGCCCACTACCGGTCCGCAGCCGTCTGACAGCCGGGCCGCGAGAGAACTGCCGGCAATGGCGACTCACTGAGACTTTTCAGAACGCTTGGTGGGCGGGGCTTTGCAGCGGTGCAGAGAGAGGAGAGAGACCGAGGTGAGAGACTATTACAACAAAGTTTAAGGTCCCGACAGTTTCCCCATATGACACGAGTCTATAGAAATCGCGTTACTACGAAGTACATTCAGCAGATGCTTTCATTACAACCAAGTGACCTTGAAATGCTTGAACGAATCATCCACAGAGCAGTTAGATCTGTGGTCGCAGCTCAGATGTGCACGTTTGCACAACGATCCCCAAACAGAAACATTGTAAAAAAAATTCTTTCTTCGAACTTTACTCGTACTGTTTTTTTTTTTGCTGTTTTTGTTTTCTGTGGTTTTCAGTGATACCTTTTGCTTATTGCTTGTCAACATTTGAAAAACATCCATTGGAATTTAACTCATTGTCACCCTCCTATAGAAACGGCAGACACGAAAAAAAGATAGCAGTGTTAACGTTTGTGATGTGCAATCTGTTGGAATGACAAATGCAAAGCATATGTCTTTGTTATATGCAAAAAAAGAAGAAAAATCTCAGATTGCAAACGTATGCGAACTGCTTAATAACTTTAATAATAATAGAAATGTTTTGTAAATTGTGTATAAAACTGCCCCCCCCCCCCCCCAACCAACCTCCCCATCCCACCGGTCCGTGGAAAAATTTGCATCTAATAAAGTGGTCCTTGCTGTCAAAAAGGTTGGGGACCACTGATGTACAGAACCAAAATTAGAAAAAAGTTGTCTCTGTCCAAATATTTATGGACCTAACTGTGTGTGTGTATATATATATATATAAATAAATAAAAAAGCCACATAGCATCAAAATTGGAAGTAAATGTGACTAGCATCAGCCTTGTTTTTAAATTAGTGATGACAACAGAGGTGGGGATCGGTGCTCCTCACAAACAGGTCAAACACAGACTCTGCGGGCTGGCCCTTTTTATATTGTTTAAGGGGCAGAGTCTCCTTGGAGCCTTGTGTGTGAAGCTAGCTGTCATCCTTGGACGGGGGAAAAAGAAGATACCATTAGCGTCAGCATCCCCTCTCATACCAGGTTGGAACCGCTTACCTCACCAGAGCCAGGAATGTGTTCCCCAGGTGCAAATGTGTGACAATGGATGGATAAAAAGAGTAACTGCCAATAATAGTAAAGATACTATTAAAGAAAAAAAGGGTAATAAAAAAAATTAATAAAACAACAGCTAATCCAACTATAATCTGTGTGCCTCTTGCTGAGTCCACTAGATCTTACTTGATAATTAAGCTGAATATACATCTCAGTCTTTATAAAGGCATTCAGGTTAACTGCTCTTTGAAGTTAGACATTGTTTAGGCTAAAATGTTGGCATTTCTTGAAACTGGGACTCTCTTAATCACAATCCAAATGGCAAATGCACATGTGAAGAGAATGTGAGTTGCCATGAAAAATTGAACAGTATCATAGAAAACAGTCATACCCTAAACCAGGGGTCCCCAACTCCAGTCGTGGAGGGCCCCAGTGGCTGCAGGTTTTCATTCTAATCTTTTTCTTACTCAGTGCCCTGTTTTTGCTGCTAATTAACTCCTTTTCCATTCATTTTAATTGACTTGCTTTCGTTCCTCTGAATTACTTAGTTTCTTTCCTTAAACGGCACCCAAACAGGAACAAAATGTTAAGTGAGTGAGCCAACAGAAGACCAACTAAGTCAGGGCCTCCAACTCCAACCAATTTCACTCCAACCAGCTGCTTAATTAGCACCAATTCTTGTTGTTAATTAAACTCGTTATTTAATTTCATGGCTTGTTGCTGCTCTCATTGTGCAATCGCAGACATTTCTGAAATTGTTCATTTTCTCTTTTCTGTTAAAATGTTTTGTGGACCTGAGCAGATCAGCATTCCTGGGACCCTCACCTTTCTTTATTCTCAGATATTGTATGATGGACACCAGTTGCTTTGGCTCATTCTGTATCTCGTGGTTGTTTGGCTGCTAATTAAGGAAAAAGAAACAATGAATGGGTCTGAGTCTTTAAGAGCAAGTTCAATCAAAATGAATTCAAAAGATGTTAATTAGCAGCATTCTAAAGGGTTAGAATGAAAACCTGCAGCCACTGGGGCCCTCCAGGACCGGAGTTGGGGACCTCTGCCCTAAACCAAAAGAACATCAGAAACTCAAAAAACGAGGAGCCCAATCAGTCCATCAAGCTATTTAGCTAATAGCTAAAGCTGTCCCAACACTTCACCCAGATCCTTCTTAAAGGTTTCTGCTTCTACTCCATGTCTTGGCAGTTTGTTTCAGAGTCCCACAACCCTTTCCGGTAAGAAGTGCTTCTTGGCTTCAGTCTTAAACGCACATCCCCTTAATTTCCACTCAAGTCCTCAAGAATGTGATTCTCGAAACTTAAAAGAATTCTGCTGGATCTCATTAACCAATGCCTTTGAAAATTCTGAAGACCTGGATTAGGTTGCCATGCATTTTCTTCTGCTCGAGAATAAACAGGTTTAATCACCTGAGTCTTTCAGAGTAGTACATGCCAGCTTCAAGTGCTGATTTGTCTTTCTTGTAGCATGGTGACCAGAACTGCTCACAGTACTCCAGATATGGCCTCACTAGTTCATTATAAAGTCTGAGCATAACGTCCTTTGATCTATATTTAACAATTTTTACAATATAACCTAACATTTTCTTTGACTATTTTTTATAGCACCTGTGCATTGCTTAGATGATGAAAACATGTCAACATAAACTCCTGAATCCCTTTAAGAGGTTGCTTCCTGCAGGACAGTGTCTCCCACCTTACATTTATAATCAACGTTTCTTTTGCCCCCATTGTAGCATTTTGCATTTTTCTCAATTAAACTGCATTTTCCAAAAGTCTCCCAGTCCTGAAGCTTGTCCAAGTCTTTCTGAATTGTTTTTGCTGCCTCCTCAGTGTCTGCAATTCCTCTAGCAAATTACACAAGTATCTGTGTTATATTGTTATTGATAATATTGTTTACTCCTGTTGACATGGGTGTTTTAACAGTTCTTTTAAAGCTATAAATGATACACGGAGGCCTCTTAACTACATAACCACAGACTGTGACTAATTCTGGGTTATATACTACCTGTAGTATTAGTATTCAGGGAAGGGCTGTGGCAGCTTGCATCTGCAAAGGAAAAAAAAGTTCAAGGTTATTTCCATGCTGAAAATGTAACAAGGTGAAAGAAAACGTTTCAGCTGATGAAGAGTGTACGTTGTGACTTTAACTATCTTTCTTTTCAGTGTGGAAATAACTTTTTTCCATAGTAGTAGTCACATACTTAGAAAACAGTAAAGTTCTTACCTGCATTTCTGAGTAACAAGCAATACGTAAACACCCTCTAATGCCATGTTAAACTAGAATGCATTAAAATATGTAAACTTTATATTATTTAATAGAAAACACAAATCAGCTTACCAGACGTACTCCTGATTTTCGTTTCCATTGCCTGAAAATTTTGGGGGAAAAAACTCAGATAAAAACTCCTGTATATAGCCAACTTAAAGTACTGATACTGCTTTCTTTCCTCTTTAAACAATCCTGCAAGCCCATAACACAGCAAAGAACTGAAAGGAAAGCAATTTGAAGAGCTTTCTTTGTTCTTAAATCCAGCCATCACCAAGCCCACTTTAGCATCACAAAATGCTGGCACCATCTCCAGGAGCATTACGCACAGAGTACTAGTTCATTACAGGGCACATTAACTAACACACCCTAGGCCAGCTTAGATTTGGCAATCGAAGCTAACATGCATTTGTCTGTGATGAAGGAGGAACATCAAGTACCCAGAGAAAGAGCCACATGGCCACATCATGTGGGAAATGCATGCAAATGCCAGGATTTGAACCTCGGGTCTGAAAGCTAATGATTGTATTATTAATCATATTACAATGGACACCAAGATTTTTGAAAAGTTTGATTGCCGAAAAAAAATATTGGTGATGATAGACAGCTTGAAGCTGAACACAAAATATAAATTAACTTTTACTTAATTTAGTGTACAGTAATCCCTCCTCCATCGCGGGGGTTGCGTTCCAGAGCCACCCGCGAAGTAGAAACCATATGTTTATATGGTTTTTTTTATATTGTCATGCTTGGGTCACAGATTTGCGCAGAAACACAGGAGGTTGTAGAGAGACAGGAACGTTATTCAAACACTGCAAACAAACATTTGTCTCTTTTTCAAAAGTTTAAACTGTGCTCCATGACAAGACAGAGATGACAGTTCCGTTTCACAATTAAAAGAATGCAAACATATCTTTCTCTTCAAAGGAGTACCCGTCAGGAGCATATAAAGTCACAGAGATAGAGAAAAGCAAACAAATCAATAGGGCTGTTTGGCTTAAGTATGCAAAGCACCGCGGCACAAAGCTGTTGAAGGCGGCAGCTCACACCCCCTCCGTCAGGAGCAGAGAAAGAGAGACAGAGAGAGAGAGAGAGAGAGACAGAGTTTGTTTTTCAAGCAAAAATCAATACGTGCCCTTCGAGCTTTTAAGTATGCGAAGCACAGTGCAGCATGTCGTTTCAGGAAGCAGCTGCACAAAAGACAGCAACGTGAAGATAAATCTTTCAGCATTTTTAGACGAGCGTCCGTATCGTCTAGGTGTGCGAACAGCCCCCCTGCTCAATCCCCCTACGTCAGGATCAGAAAAAGTCAGCGCAAGAGAGACAGAGAAAAGTAAGTTGGGTAGCTTCTCAGCCATCTGCCAATAGCGTCCCTTGTATGAAATCAACTGGGCAAACCAACTGAGGAAGCATGTACCAGAAATTAAAAGACCTATTGTCCGCAGAAATCCGCGAACCAGCAAAAAATCCGCGATATATATTTAAATATGCTTACATATAAAATCCGCAATGGAGTGAAGCCGCGAAAGGCGAAGCGCGATATAGCGAGGGATTACTGTATTTCATCACCTAATGAGGCTGACTCATTGCATTAATTCAACTGAGCTAAATATGTTTCCTGCAGAATTTCATACGTACTTGGCATCTGATCTTTCTCGTTTAGGGGTCGAGCAATAGTTGGGCAGCTTTTATGAATCCCAGTTGCCCTCAAACTGCTTTTCCATTGTTGCAATGTCCTGGGAAAACCTTTCACTACTTTTACCACTGACTGCACCAAGAAGAGCAGGGAAGAAGTCCAAGTGTGAATAAAGAAAATAATGAATAAAGAAAATAAATCTTGAGCGACATATTGCACTTAATAGTTTTGTATGTTGTAAGCATGTTGTCAACCAGCTGGATGTAGTTTGGTGCTCTGTAGTGGCCAAGAAAATTCTCAACATCCTTGATTGCCTTCCATGCAATTACCTCTGACCCCACTAGCAAATCTTCAAACCACTAGTCGTTGATAATGCATCTTTGTTTCAGGACCAACAAAAATGCATGCTTTAATCTTCACATGAGTTATTTATGGAAACATCTATCTCAGATAATTAAATCCTTCACCTTTCTTGTTCATTGCTTTCACAAAAATTTTCAACAGCCCTAGTTTTATATGATGAGGAGGTAAAAATACATTTGTTGGATTGACAAGTGGTTGGGTGCCACACTTTTCTGTCTCGAAACGAAATGCTTACGGAGTGGCCAGTTCTTAATGTAATGAGACTCTTTAGCATGACTGTCCCATTCACAAATAAAACAACAACACTCGGTATATGCAAGCTGTAGGGCCACTATACTCTTACATCAACACTGATGTTCCAGTGATAGTCATTGCACTGTGTATATATACTTATGACAGAAAACCAGAAAAATAGGCGACCACAATCAAACAGTACCAGACAGACTAATTTAATGGTGTTTTTGTATCAATAAGATACACCCAAAAGTGTTCAGGAAGCAAAGCCTTTGTTGTCATTTTTATAAACAGTCTGATTTCATTAGTTTAGATTCTGCATTTGAATCATTTAATATTCACAAATATTTGTGACTCTTTCAAATAAAACTATGGTGCAGACAATATGGACAAGCTATTGTATGTTGTATTCTTAATATCCACTAAGCAGCGTTGATACATTTCATTGAAAAAAGTGTATAAAAAAGAAAATTGAAGCACACATTTTGCTGTCCACTTATAAAAAACAAAACTCAGTTTCATCTTTTTTTTTATCATTTTTAATATAAAAGGGCACCCTGTACTCTTTAACACAGTATTAACTGCAAAAATTAAATACATTATTTACAGGTACAAGGACGAATCTGTAACTAGCCACAGATCACTATTTAACAAGTTTCTAAAGCAAGTGTGCATGATTCTGCCTCAATGATGTTGTTTATTACTTTGTAAAACCAAAGTTTCCGCATATCACTAATAAAAGAAAAAGAAACAAAATATCTCTCACAAGCCTCCTTCATACAGCATATATACAGAGTTATGTACATATGATACAAGATTACCTTTGCTTCCTTCTATGATCACGAAGTACGGCTAATAGCCCTGATTAACTTTATGGTCAACTTTATTAAGGATTAATGCTGCTTCAGCTTTCATCACGCTTTTGTGTTCTTTTCCACTTTCACTACTGTCTACCTACAAATGCCCCTTTAGAGTTGCAAGATCTGATGTTAAATTTTTAAAGGTATTTTACGGAAAGCAGCTTTCCTTCATACTTCAGAAGATTATCTGTGCAGCTTCTTTTCTCCACTGGTTTAGAACAGCTAAGCACATGTCTTGTATTGTGTCCTGTATGAAAAGTCCAATTTCTCTTCTTGGATACTTTAAGAGATTAGGAAGTTCCAAGTCCTCAGCAAATGTTAGTATCCTTCATCTTCTTCCATTTCGTAGCCATAATCTGCAAGATAACATTGACAACACACTTTTAGAACTCTAGCAGTCTCTTGGGGACTTTTCTTCACACAGCTTAGCCGAATGAGAGTTTCTCAAGATGAAGTTGTAAATTATTCACATCTGTGACAAGTACTGGGATGCTTTTATTCATTTTTAAGAGTTTAAACTCTCCTTCCTATAACCTTCAATGCTGATACTCAAACACTTACTACAAACGAAACTCTCTGGCATCCCATTGTCTTCCAGATGACTGTCATAATTCAGCTGAATAAGGACTCAACCTCTATGGCCTAGGTGAGGTCTGAGTGTAAAGCAGCAGATTGCCACTGCTCATATATCAATCAGTCAGAAGCATGCTGTCTTATACAGGTCCAAATTAAGAGAAGCAACTATATACAGCGAGAGAGAGAGAGTTTTAATATTCCAAGTACACCTTAGAGTACGAAGCAATTACTTAGTTATTTCATGTTTAACTAAGGACTGAGAAGATGGGAATCTATTAATATTCTGAAGAGATAATGCAGCTAAAGTAACAACTGAATTGGCACATTTAAAACAGCAGAAGCTTTTCAGCCTACAAAATACAATTAAGATTCACCGTCTTTTTAATAAAGTACACAATCTGTTGAACAGTTCTGAAACACTATAATACATTAATAATCAGAATCTGGCAGCACATTATTAAAGCTTGCGGCTAGTATAGTGGTAATAAGCTGCCAACAATTGTCACTGGCACTGCGTATGCCTTACCTTTCTCTTCTGCTCTTCTACTCAGCTTATTGCTCTTCAAAGGCCGGAAGTAATTTAGCCTTCTGCGTCTCACTTACCGTCATACTGAATGTATTACCATAAATCTGTTGTTAGCGTTAGATGTTACTTCAGCACCAAGCTGATTTCCAGCTGGAGTGCTTCACTGGACACCACCTTCCAGACTTTTACTAGGGAGGGGCTGTTTGACCAATTGCCCTCTGTCTAACATTCTTACTTTGGTTCGGGGCCTATTGACCTCTGTGAGGTTTATTTCCTTAAATTTTATGTTTGCTAGAGTTCTTGTGTTCCTTTGCTATATTGCTTTCTAGTTTTTACTACCTTCACTTCCTGAATATATATACTTTGTATTGTGCTGTAAAAGATTATCATAGGGAAACAGAAGCATATGTCCTTGTGGCTGTCCTATACACCAAATAAAATTCCAAAGAGGCTGATTTTGCACAATAACACTGTGTTTAATAAAACAAAGAACAACATATTAACGCAAAATAAAATGAACCTAAACCAAAGCCTGCTACCACACTGAGTGTTGTGGTAGCTTTAAAGTACTACTAAGAACACACAGTCTCAACTCATGACTTTCTCTCATGTGACCCTGGTCTCTTCACCTGGATAATAATACCTTTCTTCATACATTCCACTTGTCTCCACAGTCAATGAGTCATCTGGCTTAAAATGGATTTAAAACCCTCTTATGGGGTCACATCCAGCTAAGATCTGCAATATCTAGTGAAATCAACCCTTTTGTCACATGGATACCCCACTAGTAATCTATCTAGTGGCTACAGATGTCCATGTATTTGTAGACTTTCACTACCCCTTCAATGGCCATGTTTCTCATAAAGCTTCTAGGCTACCTGTTTTTAAGTGAATATATGGTCTCACTCCTTTCAGTTCCGGTTGATATGGATTAGAGCTTTATAACTAACCTTGTACATTTTGTGCCGATGTCATTTAGCCAAGTATCAGGCATCCATATAATCTGCTGGCTTCTCTGTATTCGAGCATCTTAATGAAACATTATCCTTGCTCCCAGGTATAACTCACCATCTTCTAGTAAATTCCCTAACTGTTGCCCTTTCAAGGGTGCTCAAAACATCCACATGAATTGCCACTCCATAAAAAAATTACACTTCTTCCCAAACTGGCAGGTGCAGGACTTCTCTGTTTGCCTGTAAGGTACTCTCACTTCTCCCTCTTTGTCTTGTGAAGAACTTGACTTTCTCCTGTGATATCTGAGCAGTTCTCTTGTACATGGTAACCTCTAGTTATCTGAGAGCCTTTGCAATATATATATATATAAATGTACTTTAATATATTCTTATAGAATAAGAGTATTGCAAAACTAATCAACTTGATTTAGTCTTTAATATAACATAGAATCTCATACTTCTCTATATATCACTTTCAAAGGGTAAAGAATTTTTTTAAACAATGAGGTTTCATACAACAATAAGGAAAAGGCTTGTATACCATTTACAATTATGTTTGTTCCTGTTTCCAATTTAATCTAAAATGTCTTCTGGCCTTTATCCAAGTCTTAATATTAGACAGAATGAAACTAATTAAACAAAAAAATCGATTTCCTAATTCTTTTGAATAGAGCTTTCAGATTCTATCGATTCAAAGAAAGAATTTTGCTCAAATGATGAAATTGTGAATGCATAAAAAAAAAGAATCTTTTGTTGACAATATCACAGTCTTTAGAAAACAAGCTCGTCAAAGCGAATTCTACTTTGATTAGACAAGCTTTCTAATAAAAAAAGTTATAGATGCTTGGGTAACAGGAAGCTTTGTTTTCTATACCATTAAAAATGCTCTCCTTCCATCAGTACACAACCATTAAAATAGTGCAAAATAGAAATAAATCAACACAATTACATCTCTTTCCAGGAATTTTTAACCAACAAAACTCATTTTGTGAACAAGATGTGTAATATACCAGGAAATCAAAAAAAGAACCCTAGGGCAATGGCCACAGATTGGCAGACCTTCATTACATGAGCTTATTTCATCTTAAATGACGTTTCTATATGAAACTCATTTAATAAAAGGGAAACACAGGGGTGGGAACTGAACAGGGATCGTATAATACAACATTATCCTGATTCTTGGGTTATGATACAATTTTTTAAATAAATAACATGATATCTTTAATGCCACTTAATCTAATGTACATTTGTGGGAGGCACAAGTCTATCTTGGCAGCACTCGGCACAAGGCATGAAATGGTCCTGGACAGAATGCCTGTCTGTTGAGGAGACACTCAAGTAAATATTAATAATTGTGATTGAATTCTGCAAAAAAATTCTGTTACTATTATTTTTTTTATTTGCCACAAATAAACATTGAAATCATATCCCTAACAAACAAAAATATCAATCTAAAAAGAAAAGGTTTTGGTTCAATTCATCACAGTTAGGTCTTTAATATGGAAATGGATTTAAAATATCTCAGTAGTCTCTAATAGGACTAGACTACTCAGGTAGGGTACATAATATACACATTGGTACTGCACATTGTTTAAATTTATCTCTGAGTGAGTCTTGCTTCCTATTCCTTTACTATGTTTTTTTTTTTTAATTTTATTGACATTAGCCTTTTATTATTTTGCTTGCTGACCTTTGTTAATGCAGGATAGCCTTTGACTAATTAGGACAGGACCAAGCAAAGCATCTGCGAGAGCTTATATGTGACAAGCAGCTTGAGAAGTCTTGCTTTTTCCTCTGTCTTTTTATTTACACAGTTTGAAAAATTTAAATATGGTATAAAATGGCCCTCAATTGGTCCTGTTGGCTGGATTTGGATAATTAGTCCTAGTTTGGAGCATGCTAATAAAAAAATGTTGCAAATTACTTGTTTCATATTTCACTTTTTGCTGTAGCATTGTGAAAACCAAAATGAACACAAAAGCTTAACTTAATTGTGAACAGAGCACTGGAATACAGAAGGAATATGTTCTGTTATATGAATACCAATAAGATACATTGCTTCTACAGTTCATCCCACAGACATCATACTGCAAATACTAGCACTGAAGAACAGATTGTTATATGTATACTGTATTTAGTCAAAAAAAACTACCAAGAAAATGCTTAAAATAACCCACTGCATCTAGCCCCCCACTCTGTACAGCCTCTACAGGAAACAAAGGCTGTTCAACAGCAATCCTATTTATGACCTTCAGTTTGCCAGAGACAACAAAAATGACGTAAAAGCCCACCTAAGGGCAAAAAAAAAAATAAAAAAAAAAAATTAAGTACTGTATTCCAACAAAACTGGAAATGGGCGTATGATTTGATTTGATGCTGACTTGTACTTTCAGTATCTAATTCAACAAGCTAATTAAAATGACAAGCTCAGTAATAGGACATACTCTGGAGGTAGTAGCAAAGGAAAGAGTTAAAACAAAGCTACGTGCCATCATAATAATAATGATTTTTTTACATTTGTATAGTACTTTTCCCGCTACTCAAAGTGCTTCCACACAGGGAGAACCCAGGACGCAAACACATCTCCTTACTATAAAGCATGAACAATGCTGCACATCCTTCTCTTTGATACACCAACATTGAGTACTTTCAGCCAACAAATCATTCAGCAGAAGTGTTTCAAGAAACACTATGGGGGCTCCTTTATACCAACAGCAATACGTCTGCATAATGCTTCACTATGACTGTGACAGCCAAGTCAGAAGTTTTCTTTCTTTATAGTCATTCTGGTGACTGGTCAGACACAAGTATGTGTATTTTTATTTATTTATTTACTTACCTATCTATCTATGTATGCATTTTATTTAAAGAGCTTCTGTAAAAAGCCAAATTTCCCCTGGGGACAAAAATAGCTCTATCTATTTAATTGGTCTATCTATCTGGGTCACCTACAGTCACTGTGCTTTGGATTGAATCAACAAATTCTAGAAGAGAATGTTGTGACATGCGTCTCTTGGGTGACTGCTGACAGGATGTAAACCATGATGAAGCATGATGATGATCCTTCCAAATTTAAGCCTCTATATGAATGGCTGAAGCAGAGGAAAGTGTGTCAAGGTTCTTGCCTGACAGCAACTGATATATGAAAGCAAGAACTAGTTCAAGTATGACAGTACAAAAAAAATGAATGCAATGAAGTTAGTGTGAAACAAGCAAGGGCCATAAACTCTTCAAACTGAATCGGTGGAAATAATCTGATGAAAAAAATAAATGTTTGAAGTCACTGCTGAGAAAGATGCCACTACTACATCTACAAGTTCACTTAAATTTTATAAGAAACACAGTTCATACTAGATCAATGTTTTGAAAAAAAACATAGAACCTTGATTTTATTTGTTTAATCTCCTTATTTATTCCTAGGTCATAGATGAGGATCTGTGTCTATTTATGTTAATTTCAATGCAGTAAAAAAGGTTAAATCTCACAAAGAGTTATACTTTCCTCATCATTGTATCTCTAAAGAACTAAATACTGAAGGGTTAAAACTAACATAGTGTACAACCAGCACTTGAATAATAGCATCAGCATTTTCACAATGAATGATTTTTATTGTAACTATGCTATGACTCCTGATCTGAATGGGTTTTGGTCCACTAATATTTGGTGGCAGTCACAGACATTTATGTCAGTGGGAGAGGATGGCTTTTTCCCTATGGTTGATTTCAGAAATGATACAGTCTGTAATATAAATTTACAAGAATGGTGCACAAAATACCAATTTATATGATTTTTAAAAGCATTTATGAATGCTGTTAATTTATACAGAACTGAATTGAAGAAATTAAATTAATTTAATCACACTGCATTGGCTTTTTTTTCTCACAGTTAAGTAATTTGCCCTCAAGGGAGCTTGGAACAAATTCTTATTTTATTAAACAGAATTACTCATTAGCTTACTTAATTTACACCAAAGATTTCTAAACGAAGTAAGTTACATTCACAAGATTTAAAAAATTGTCTAGTTTAGCTATGCATTCTATTTAATTCCTAGTGTTTTTGCCAACTAATTAAAATTGTTACATTTTAACAGAGAAAAAATGTACAGAAATGTAATTAAGGAAAAAATAAAGGTGCCACACAAGCTTCTGTCCAGTGCTAAAGTACTATTTCTTTGTGAACACTCCTTGCTTGAAATTATTTAGAAATGTGTGTGGAGCTGTATATTTGAGCTGTACTTCATCTAGTTTTTGAAAAATGAAACTGGCAGGCTTTCAAATGTATTTTCCTTTTATGGAAGGCCTTCTTTTACACAGCCTCTGCTTCAAAATAGACATTCAAGCAATTCAGAGTGACAAGAGGTATTTAAAAAAAATCTTTTCTACAGTTATGATGACAGAATTTGTGCTAAGGATGACATATGTGACAGAGGAAAATGTTTTAGCATAATAAACATTTGCCGTTCTTTTTACTCAATCACATTATTATTAGATTTTCCATATAATTAAACACAATTTATAAATTAGGGGTTCTCAGGCACAGTATGGGGGAAACCTGTCAAAGTCTTCTTGTATGTATTTGTACTTTCTTCCCTTTTTTTAAATAAATCACAGGAATTGTTGCCTTTGGATTAATCCATTTGATTAAATAATTTGTGCACTAAATTTGTAGGATGAGACTTGTATTTTCTTTATTTTCCATCAGATTTTAAAATATGATTTTTCTCTCTGAATTTTATTTAATATGTGAAAACAGATGGTTAACAAAGAGTCTTCTGCATCATCATCTTTTGAAAAACAGAAATCAAAAAGAGAAGAGATAGATTCACAATTTCGATAAAATAAACACACATAACATCATCTCTATTAGCTTACCAGAGGAGATGGACTCAAGTGTCTACTTTTGCTTGTAAACCTGATTTCTGTTTGCTATGGTACTTTAAAGAAGAAAATGCTAACACTTCTAAACAGTGCAAATATTTAAAGTATTTAGAGTAGTTTAGCTTCAATTAAATTTGAACATTAACTTCTGCAGAGGAGAGTGTCACTGTTGTAAACAAAAGCCAATTATCACAAGAAAAATGCTTGTATTTTATGAGCTCAGCTTGACCAGCTTTAAAAGTCACTAAAGTGATATCACGTGTTTTAGCACTCCTTTTAAATAAACATTTTTTTTCCATATTCCATGTGCTAATACCTGTACTGCAATGTTTGGAACAAGTAGCTCTATTCCGCAGGGACTCAGAACCATAAAATACTGCAATGCACTAATATGATTCAATTATTGCCACAGTAGCACTGCAAGCTATCAGATGAATATTATTCATCAACTGAGCAACACTTTTAATAGCTTATAATTAAAACAATGATCCTAGTGCACTGAACTATATATAAAATGTGTTAAGACCTGGGTAACTGCTCAAAGTTAATTAACTAGAGAATTTAAAGAAAAGAAATCTGATATTCTGCTATGAAAGTTACAATGTTTTGCAGCGGAGTGCATAAATTATTAAATTGTTTATATGCTACATTACAAGACAGGTCACAATTGTGATGCCAGAAAGAAGATCAATCAATTAATATTATATTTGCTATTCTAAAAAATAACAAATAGTAATAATAAATACATAAGCCTAATTATAGTATTCAGTCCTATAGAAAACAATGCCTCAGTTCATTTCTGAAATAAATAGTTCAGTATTTATATCACTTTCTCTTAAATGCAAACCATATTAGAAGATAAAATGAGTTGTATTTTGGGTGCATTTTCATTTTATGTCACTCAGTTGCTGCCCGTACATTAAATAAGTTAAGCCCTTTGGCTTCAGTCTGGATGAACTGTTTGATTTCAGCATAGCCAGAATTGTATTCAACAGCTGGAAAAACTCAGTCTTTAAAATGTAATCCTGGGGATTAAAATGACATGGATCAGACAGAAATTCCTCACATTAAACTAGAATTAAAGGAATTCATATTATGAATAGAAGGAGAATTTGTTTTAACACATCCAGACCAATACATTACCATTTCCTCCAATAAGCTGCAGTGCACTAACACATGATTCTTCCTCCTCTTCATCTTCCTCTTCTACTGCCTCTTCTTCATTGTAGACAACCGGTCCACTTTCCACTAGGACTGTTTTTGAGGATTCCACTGGTGTAGCCTGGGAACCAGGAACCTATAAAAACAGAACAGAAGCAGTGGCTAAATGAGGTGACAGGACGGAAGGGATGTAGAGTTCAGCACCATGTAATTTCTGCTTTAATAACTTACTCTAGAGTTTAGATAACAATTAACTACATCTAGATGCAAAAGACTAATGAAATCTGTTTAAGCCTAAGAAGCAACTACAGAGTAAC
This sequence comes from Erpetoichthys calabaricus, assembly GCF_900747795.2. Taxonomy (NCBI): domain Eukaryota; kingdom Metazoa; phylum Chordata; class Cladistia; order Polypteriformes; family Polypteridae; genus Erpetoichthys; species Erpetoichthys calabaricus. Next base: position 62,041,101 of record NC_041409.2, read on the forward strand.
AGTAGCTTAATATGGTCTAACTGTGAAAATGAGAAAAATCTAGTGGTAATATCCTCACCATTCTGCAAATAATTTACTAGGACAGCAGCAATAAGAAAGAATTTTGTATTGTTATTTACTATTTAGGAAACTTAAAATGAACATTTATACAGAAGCGAAAGGTAATCCCTAGTTTGCCAAGTAAATTCTTCCTGAAGTATTTTCTAATAGATTTCCATGGGCTCATGCTTTGGTGACCAAAAAGGTTTTAAAGTGGGTACAATTAAAATGAAACCGAATAGCCAAGAGCAGGTGTCTTGACATTAAATCTTTAAAGTATAAAATGTGTATTTTCCCGCAGCTATTTTTATTATTATTACTTTGCTCAAGATGTTACATTGCCACTGTAAATTCACTTAATGTTAAATCTGGTGGCCAATTACACAACTTTTAGTTGGAGGGGATGTTAAACGTGATGACTAGAGTTGCTGATCTAGTCACCTGAGCATGACAAGATTACAGAAGCAGAAATCACAGGACATGACAAATTATAAGACTCTGTTCAAGCTTTTCACAATAGTTTCACATTTCCAAAGTACCTCAAGCTTGGCCCTTTTTTCTGACAGCAAATAATGTGCTGTCTGACAAAGCTGGCATTGTACAAATGTTTTCAATGTACGGTGAGTTCAGCCACAATCTCTGTTCTTTTTTCCTTTTCCATTATGTTGTGGTACTGAGACATCAGAAAGACAAGCCTCTTTTCTGTTTGTAAGGTCCAAAACACATAAGTCCTTTATTCCTGCATTATATGCAATGAACATTTGGGTTAGTGTTCATTGGTTCCCAACACCCTAACTCACTGAGCCTTCTCCTACGACTTAAGACAAAATCAAACTTTTGAGTTGCAAACTGTCTCTGGGGATGTGAAATTACACAACTGGAAGTCCTGGAAGTGTACGGAGACTGCATCGGACTCATTAAGATTATGTAAATGAAGTCCGTGACTGAAAATCATTGCAAAAATCATGTAATGGGTCATGGCCTGAAGAGTTTCTTCCATCTTGCAAAAGTACAGACAAATGACTAAAAGGAAAGCGCATCAAAATAATTCATTATTCTTGAGTGAAAAGGAAAACAGTACTGTATTTTTTTTAAATTGTCATCAGAATTAGATAGATAGATAGATAGATAGATAGATAGATAGATAGATAGATAGATAGATAGATAGATAGATAGATAGATTAAAACTCCATTTAACCACATTCAAACTTTAAATACATTCAGAAAATGGATATTGGAATAAATGTTTACAGTGCACTCTAATGACAATAATGATAGCTAATAAAAACTTAGTTATAGAACAAACTTTCATTATAGACTCACTTTGAAAGAAAAATGGTATATATAATAAATCACTTCAAAACCAGTGCATAAGAACCATTTATATATCCAGGATCGGGTCACAAGTGTGTGTGTGTGTGTTAAGAGGTAAAATCATAATGCCAGGTGATTCTAGGTGATCTCTATGATAGCAAAGAATTTTTTTTCTCTTTCTGCATAGTATCTGTTAGTGATCACAGTACCTCACAAAAATCACATAATGAGGTGAAGATCATTTTATTTTGTCTCCAGAAGCAGTAACAATGAGAAGCCACATATTACCACTTTGTACCAACATACACTTCTTTTATAGTAAATGCACTTTTTTTCTTTTTCTGTATAATATCAGTTAGTGACCAGACTACCTCACAAAATCACTTACATAATGAGCTGCAGATCATTTTATTTTCTCTTCAGCAGCTGTAACAAATGAGGAGCCACATATTATGCTTACAAGAATCAATTCAGGGGTTATAGCAAACAGTCTCAGGCCCCAGTAGGGGGTCGTCTGCTGTTCTCTCCACACATTATTGCTCACTAAATCAATTATCAAGTATAAAAGGTCATGCACCAAAGTAAAGCTTTACTCTGTCTAACAAACTACATAAGCTGTAGTACCCCAGTTTATCCCAATTGAATGTCCTCTGGAAATAAACATTGACCAAGGAAGGATCAAATTTCCATAAGCACTTCTCTTAACCCTTAAGCCACCTTCTAGGGACAAAGTCACATTAAGTTAATGTTAACTGCCAGACTTGTGTTGCTTTCACTCTACCGTGGTCCCTTGGAGATATAGCACAATTTTATGTGTATACACTCAACACCACAAGGCACAAGTGGATAGGCTGAGGACTACCTTAGATTTTCATGCTGAAGCTTGCCAATCAACGTTCCAGGCTTCTCAAACGTTTCAGTTTTTTCAAAATGATGACATCTGCCTTTCAGTATGATTTACTTTTAAAAGCTCACCAGCAGTTTATTTTTAAAAGGTGCTTTACTCTCAGGTTCTCATAATTGATGTTTTGACACAGTAACTGCCTGGCATGGTGTTTAAAGAAACACTAGACTTTGAACAATCTAAAAAGAGGTTTACGTATGCTGGTCATTAAGTATTAAAGATTACCTGCTCTGCTGCAATTTTCTTTGTGGGCTGAGATGAGATTAAAGGTTGCAACCTAGAAAGACATAAAAACAGAAGTACATGAGAACAGAAAATAAGTTGTAACTCCATTAACACACAAGCCAAACGACATATTAAATGTTTATTTCTAAACTCAATAAACGCACTTCTATGCATGCGCAGCAAAAAAGCAAAAAGCTGAGGGGAAATAAATTCGTATTAATTTCTGCCTCAATACTACAGCTACTTTTTTATAATAAATCTTTTGAAATGACTCATTTATACATAAAAAAATCTTTAACATTGTCCATTTACATTCATCTGTACTACAAGTTGTAGCTTACAGGTGTTTATAAGCTAAAATGACTTTCTCACATACCGTGTTATAATATTTTACTTTATCTTTTTTCACACAACCTTCAAAATCCAGTTACACAACTTCTTCTATTCCATCTTTTCCACAATTGTACAGTTTCCACTTTGACATATGTGTATAATGCACGTTCTATTTTAATTCCAGTTATGTTCCCACCATTTTTCTTGAAAAGTACTCCAATGAGACTTAGGCTTTAGTTTGATACTCTTTACAATCCCAAAAATGTCATTGATATACCTAAGAAATAAATTCCGCTATTACAGTCTTCAGCAGCACTTAAATTTTTAAAATTAGTTCTGCCTTCCTCTGGATAATTTCTGTATCAACAATAAAACAAATTCAAGTCATTGTCACTCTAAAGAGATTAGGATATATTTCCTCATTTTTCTGAACAACTAATACAAGTATAATCCAAATAATACAATACACATACAGTGCATCCGGAAAGTATTCACAGCGCATCACTTTTTCCACATTTTGTTATGTTACAGCCTTATTCCAAAATGGATTAAATTCATTTTTTTCCTCAGAATTCTACACACAACACCCCTTAATAACAACGTGAAAAAAAGTTTACTTGAGGTTTTTGCAAATTTATTAAAAATAAAAAAACTGAGAAAGCACATGTACATAAGTATTCACAGCCTTTGCCATGAAGCTCAAAATCGAGCTCAGGTGCATCCTGTTTCCCCTGATCATCCTTGAGATGTTTCTGCAGCTTAACTGGAGTCCAACTGTGGTAAATTCAGTTGATTGGACATGATTTGGAAAGGCACACACCTGTCTATATAAGGTCCCACAGTTCATGTCAGAGCACAAACCAAGCATGAAGTCAAAGGAATTGTCTGTAGACCTCCAAGACAGGATTGTCTCGAGGGACAAATCTGGGGAAGGTTACAGAACAAATTCTGCTGCTTTGAAGGTCCCAATGAGCACAGTGGCCTCCATCATACATAAGTGGAAGAAGTTCGAAACCACCAGGACTCTTCCTAGAGCTGGCCGGCCATCTACACTGAGCGATCGGGGGAGAAGGGCCTTAGTCAGGGAGGTGACCAAGAACCTGATGGTCACTCTGTCAGAGCTCCAGAGGTCCTCTGTGGAGAGAGGAGAACCTTCCATAAGGACAACCATCTCTGCAGCAATCCACCAATCAGGCCTGTATGGTAGAGTGGCCAGACGGAAGCCACTCCTTAGTACAAGGCACATGGCAGCCCGCCTGGAGTTTGCCAAAAGGCACCTGAAGGACTCTCAGACCATGAGAAAGAAAATTCTCTGGTCTGATGAGACAAAGATTGAACTCACGTTTGGAGGAAACCAGGCACCGCTCATCACCAGGCCAATACCATCCCTACAGTGAAGCATGGTGGTGGTAGCATCATGCTGTGGGGATGTTTTTCAGCAGCAGGGACTGGGAGACTAGTCAGGATAAAGGGAAAGATGACTGCAGCAATGTACAAAGACATCCTGGACGAAAACCTGCTCCAGAGCGCTCTTGACCTCAGACAGGGGCGACGGTTCATCTTTCAGCAGGACAACGACCCTAAGCACACAGCCAAGATATCAAAGGAGTGGCTTCAGGACAACTCTGTGAATGCCCTTGAGTGGCCCAGCCAGAGCCCAGACTTGAATCCGATTGAACATCTCTGGAGAGATCTTAAAATGGCTGTGCACCGACGCTTCCCATCCAACCTGATGGAGTTTGAGAGGTGCTGCAAAGAGGAATGGGCTAAACTGTCCAAGGACAGGTGTGCCAAACTTGTGGCATCATATCCATATTACTAACCGAGAATGCTAAACCGGATGATGGACGCAGGCACATCCGGCAATGGGCCGTAGCTGCAAAAAGACGTACTGCGCAGGTGCAAAAAGTCCGCGAGAGTCGGCTGAGGAGCCGAGAAAGGCGGACAAAAGAGGGCGAGAGAGGCGGATGAGGGGCCGCGAGAGGCGGACAAGACCACAGAAAAAAGGAGTGAGCACAGGAAAAATGGAGAAATGAGGCGCAAAGAGCACCGAAAAAAGGAAAAGGCACATAAAAAAGTATTCAAACGCAAGCAAAGCACGAAACACATTGCACACGAAACTAGACCCAAAAAAAAAAAAAAAAGAGGCTCGCGCACAACAGCAAGGCACCCCCCCCCCCCTACAGGCACCGGACGGGACACACACCAAGAGGGGGATTCAACAAGCCCATGGAACACAAAAAAAAGAACACAAAACCACCCCACAGACCCTACAAGCAAGGGACGGGACACACACAAAGAGGGGGATTCAACAGGACACGGGAACACAAAAAGAAAGAAGACGCTCGCGCGACAACAATCCTCAACCCCCCCCCCCCCCCACACACACACACAAACACACATCCATAAGAAGTGACACCCAAAGCCACATATTCCAAAGTGAACATCAACACCTTCACACTAGACAGCATAGGTGTCAGCATTGGTGGATCTCCTTACAATAAAGCACTATTAACCGTTCAACTACAGAAAAGGAAACATATTAACGGTGACTGCGATCCTCCTTATTACTTATCCATATTTCGCATGCTGAGAAAGAAACAAGTCATGAATACACGGTCACGGGTACAAAAACGAAAAGGAAATGATAACAGGAACAAACACACGAACACGAAAGAAACAACAAAATAGATGGCTATGCGGCATAGGTGGATCTCATTACAATAAGGCACTATTAACCGTTCAACCGCAGAAAAGGCTCCATATTAACAGTGAGTGCAATACTCCTTATTACTTATCCATATTTCTAAAAGAAAAAATGTCTCGACTCCAAAAACGCAAAGCTCAACTAAAGCTTCTAACTAACGATGTACCTAAAAGTAAAAACTTTATGAACTGCATTAGATCCTACAATAGTTCATTTGCTTTTGCATATACCGGAGTAAATATCAGGCCACCAAAAGGCAATGGCCCATACTGCTTTCGCATATGTGCACAAATACTGCATCGCATTGGAACAGTGCACCCTGAAACAAATCAACAACGCAAATATGCACAAATCTACATCCTAGATCCACATGACGCAAACTATCAATCAAAGTGCTGCATCGCAACAGGCACGGATTCAAAACGAAACACCTCCCGTCTCAGACATACATTAATGGCAGCGAAGGCTACAACGGGCTTCTCACACAGCACAGGCAAATCGATTACAGCTCCAAAACAACACGTCCCAAATACTTCACATGCAACAACGCGCCTCTCAAACGGCACAAGGAAAACATACACCAGGAAAATTCATTCGGATTAATGAATGTCATTTGCAATCATTGTCATTCACTTCACTTCCCTGAAGAAACAACTGGCAATACAAGTTATACATTTACACGTTGTTGTCAAAAGGGTCAAATTAGACTGCCTTCTTTACATTCATATACTGAATATCTACAGAAGCTTATAACTGACGATGTACCTGAAAGTGAAATCTTTATCAACTACATTAGATCCTACAAATCGGTATCCACTATGAACATTAACGGTGGCACTGCACGTGACATCCGTCTTGAAAAAATGTTGTTTATTGATGAATGTTCAATGGCATGAAGTCACTTACTCAACACCATTCATAAACTTCTACAAACGTTTATGAATAATAATATTCGATTTGGAGGAAAGGTACTTTTATGAGGAGGAGATTTTAGACAGTGCTTAGCTATTCTTCCAGATGCCATGCACTCAGCTATTGTTCAGTGCACCTTAAAATACGCAGACAATTGGCATTGCTTTCAAAAGATACAGTTAGTAAAAAAGATACGATGTCCAGAACCAGATCATAACAATTGCTTATTACAACTGAGAGATGGTACACTCACCAATACAGATGGACTTCAGCCACATATTATTACAGTTCCTCCAGCCTTTATCTGCGACGACTTAGTTACAGAGAGATTTGGAACAGCAATCTCATTAGACCAAATGCCCCTTTTAACACAACGCACTATATTATGTCCAAAAAATATTAATGTGGAAAACATTAATACTCAAGTCATTCCATTACTTCCTGGAGAGACACAACTCTTTCTAATCTCTGACAAACTTGACTCTGATCACAACAATAACCATCTTAAATGACCTTACAAGTTCTGAGCTGGAATTACCTTTTACACTTAAACGGCGTGTATAAAGAAATTTTCAAATAAACTTTTACACTGTGCCACACACTTTATTGTTTGCTTTCTATTTGCATCATCTACACCGTCACACTATTCTATATCTCATTCATACATCACGCTCTTTGTCATTCCCAACACCAGGGGTTGGCGAGCGAAGCGAGCAGGGGGCGGAGCCCCCTAGTTCAAAAAGACTTGAGGCTGTAATTGCTGCCAAAGGTGCACCGACAAAGTATTGAGAAAAGGCTGTGAATACTTATGTACATGTGATTTCTCAGTTTTTTTATTTTAAATAAATTTGCAAAAACCTCAAGTAAACTTTTTTCACGTTGTCATTATGGGGTGTTGTGTGTAGAATTCTGAGGAAAAAAAATGAATTTAATCCATTTTGGAATAAGGCTGTAACATAATAAAATGTGGAAAAAGTGATATGCTGTGAATACTTTCCAGATGCACTGTATATACAAGTAAAGTAAAATGAAAAAGTACTTGTTGTCTTAATGCTTAATTTTATATTTCCTAATCTTACATTTGGAATTTGAAAAAGGTTAAATTCTGATTTTTCACCTTTTTGACCTATAAACCCTTGACCAAATCTTTCTGCAATTTATACAAAATGAATTTAAAAAATACAAATGATTATATTAAAAACGTTTAACAACTTAGCAATTACAATCTTAAACTTGTTCAGATAGAGCATATATTATTATAAGTCACATAATTCACTAACTTAACCTGTTTAGGAAACAAGTTGATAATCTCTTATGACATTATCCATGAAGTTATATTACTGCTGCCTATGTAAGGGTCAATGGTATTCTGATTTTTTTCCCCCCAAACAAAAGCTTCTAAATGAAGAGACAAACGTCAGAAAATCAATTCCAAAGAAACTTGGAGATAGGTAAGAAACCATTTCAATGAGCAATAAGAGAATTTCAGTGAATAGAACCAGCAGTTAAATTTAGTTGCTGGAGATAAATGCATTTCAAAAGATACTGAAAGATGAACTATGGTGGTTAAGATGTTTAGTTATCAAAAATTCTTAGGCAATTTGCACATACAGTTTTTATGGAACAGTAGAAAAGAAGCAGTCAGACCTGTAAAAACAAAACAAGTAACTAAACATATCATTGTCTGAAAAAAAAAAATGTTCGCAAAACATCACACAAAAGATTCAGGAGAAATGAGGAGTAGACATTACTCCATGTGGAACTTTCCGTAATGAATGCCAGCATGACGCTAATAAAACGCAACAAATCAGCCAGGTCACAAAATCATTACCATAATTTTTATTGGTGGTTGTCTTATACTATGGGGATTCCTTTCAAAAGCAGGAGCTTGAAATTGTCTTGCACTAGATGGACAGAAAAATGGGACATGAAATAACAGACATAGGGATATGAAAGACAATGATTGAGAAAAAGACTCATCTTAATTTATAAATGTAAAATTGCATAATCCTGTCAGAAAACTGAAAACTGTGAAAGAAATTTGGGCTTCTACAGGAAAATCAACTAAGCCACATTATTAGCCACATTGCAAGAGGAACTTCAAATGAAGAAAATAGATGTTCTTAAATGGCTCAGTCTGAGCTCTGAGCATAATTCCATTTACAATCTGTGTCAGTTCTTCACAATTATTGTCTGCTTTCTCCAATTAACTTGACATAGCTACAGAAAAAGAGGAACAGTCAAATATTGTACCATCACAAACGGCTGTCATATGTGTCAGAGGGTTCTACAAAATACTGACCCAAATAAGTGAAAATAGAAAAACAATGATTTCCGTATTTTGACTGTATTTTTAAAAATTTGTTTACTCTTTCTTTTTGAGCAGTGCTGTGTGAAGAACAATGTTTCGCTTTCAGAAATAGCATTTTCCAATGTAGTGTAGCACAATCCACGACTGCAACAGAAGGTTCAAGGTAAATACTCTTCAAGGTGCTTCATTTTCAAGTATAAAATATACTGTATATCATAAAATATGTTGGCAACCAAAGTAAGATAAATGGAATTAACACAATAATGTTTTTAAAGTAATAGTATGGGTCTAATGGCCTAAGTATGTAAGTGGGAGTGAACCTGGTATTCTAGAATCCACTAGAGAATGAGGACATGGGAAAAGTGTAATGCAAATGGAATTTTCAGATCAAAATGTGCCCGGCACTCCCAAGAGAGTGTTAACTGTGAAGAGGATGGATGTGTGTTGCATTAATTCATCCTTAGATTGGCCTGAACCTATGTGTGTGAAAGCAACTTGCAGATTTGACACCAGAAAACTTTCCTAAAATCAAAACGGCTTCTCAGTCCATGTAGTCCTTCCTGCTGATCTTTCTTCGATTAATACAACAGATGTTGTTGCACAGGCCATATGGAGCATTAAATTACTGGCTGCAAACTGCATGCCCATTTTTGTGTCTGGCCAGTGAAAGCTGGAGCACTCAGTGGCGTGAATACCAGGGTCACAGCTGCTGTCTTATGGATAGAGGAGTGGCAGCAAATAATGAGTAAGGGAACAGCAGGGCAGTTGAGGGGCACGCCAATCAATCACCCACACAATCACACTTGAGACAGTGGTACAACATCTGAAAAACAAAAACAAACAAAGTGTAGGAAAGTGACACTTCTATAGGGCATATACGAAAACTAGTGATACGAACCCTAGCCTTATACTTATTTTCCTAAAAATATAAACAGTTTGTTAAATTCGTTTTAGTTATAAATTATCATGATTAAAATCTCCTTCCCGCTATTACATTTTTTACAATTCAAGATTTTGTGGCCGATAGTGTATCTCTCATAAAATGTTTAATGGATATGAAAGGACAAAAGCAAAATATTTATGAAAAGTTCATTATGTTGGCTTCAGCAATTTTCACTTCTACTTTGGAAAGAATTACGCTTCAAATTAGCATCAAACATGTCCCCTCTGAAATTTGTAATGTGGGTCTCCTGTCAGTATAGCTTTTACACAAGACTAAAATTTATTAGGAGGCAGACTGGCCATTTGGTAAATCAGAAAAACTTCAAAAACAATTAACTTCTTTATACAACACCAAAAAGCAGAACTAAACAGTGGCTAACAGTTGCTAGAGCAAACACTGGCACCGTTTGCCTAAAGTCCAATTGGAAAACCTTAAAATACTGACACAATTTTATCTTTCCAAGCTGAGGGCTTCAGACACCTTCTACACCCATTTCTCTATACTTTATCTGTAATAAATCTTGTGCTCACAAAAAGAACAAGAAAAGTGTCCCTAGGAATGAGCAGACATTGTCACATATGCCAGGGTCAGACTTCTGCTTGGCTATAAAGTATCAGTAAAACAGCCTGAGTTCCATTATAGTGACAAAAGACAATTTTGAAATAAACCGGATGACACAAAGCTTTCCAGCCAGCCCTAGTGATTTCAAACAAAATTATGTGTCTGAGAAGTACATGATGGGGCAATAACTGGAGACGAGTGCAAATTCCAAAACAGAATCGCAGAAAGGGGTGTGTTAAATTCCAAAATAAGAGATAATTGTCCAAGGGTGTGATGCATCACAAGAACAGATGGCCTAAAACTGTCAGGGATCAATGAAAGTAACAAGGAATGTTCTAGACATAGAAGTCAGGACATTTTGCTGAAAAATGGAGGCACTTTTCCAGCGACTTTCATCAGCCATCCTAGGTGACAACTTTCTCAGAAGAATGCAACCTTAAATTATCACCTTTACAGATGCATTTTTTAAAACTTTACACTTTTTAAAGTAATTTTGCTGCATGGATAGACCATCATTGTGAACACTAGCTCAAAGCTTTAAAAGAGCAATTAGAAATGTTTTGCAAGTTATGTAATAAAACAAACTCTTTATCATTATTTAAAATAGCGTCATTAAAAGCATGTGCCAGCCCATATCACTTTATATGGTATGCAAGGTTGTAATATAACATAAAATGTAACGACCTTAAAAAACTGCACCACTTCTACACATCAGGAACACTTGGGAATTACTGTATATTAATTTGAATAAGAAAATGTTGTATGGTAATATGTAGTAGTAGTTAGTAGTAGTTAGAAGTACTAATAATGCCTTTTTAAATTTTATTTTTCATTGGGCTTCTATGTAGGTTCTCTGGTTTTTCCCTGGCATTCCAAAGATGGGTAAGCTAGATTAACTGGCAACTCATGAAATGACCCAGTGAGAGGCTCCTATGGCAGACTTGCACCACATATATTGCTGGTACTTTGCCTTGTGCCTTATTCTGTCCAGATCCCCACAACCTTGAATTAGGATAAATGGGTGCAGAAAATATATGGGTGAGAAAAGCTGTTGTATGGAATGAATAATGCCTAAGGATTATTTAACAGTGAATAAGGACAAAAACTGCTTTGAAGAATTTATTGCTAAGTGTATATTTTTAAATTGTTTACACTTGTACTTCTGTCAAGCTCTCCTGTAACATCATTGTATTTTCCACTGTGTATCCACCACTTTCTATAAATATTTCATCTTTGTAATTATGTTGTAAAACACTAAGTGGTGGCGCTCAGTGTAGTTGGGTATTATAACAATAGAATGATTGTTCTGATTAGGATGTTAAAGTTTAAGATTTATCTTTGTATTTCTGAAAAATTAGGGTTATTAGGACAAAAGCTGCGCCTGTAGCTGAGTCAGTCACTAACACTGTAATAATGATTGTCCATTTAATACAATACACATTATTACTATTTAATGTAAGGAATTAATTTCATTCTTGTTAATTCAATTCCACTGATAATTTACTATTAACATATGCTGTTGATGTAAAGACATTGGAGCGGTATGTTAAAATAAAGAACATATATAAAACAAAGGCTGATTTGATTGAACTGTGCTGAAAAATGAGACTTACTTCTCAGTTCTCTAGGCAGGCAGAAAAATAATGTGGCACCCATCACAATTTATTGTAATTACTACAAAAACACCATGAACAACGCACTGCTAATAATGCATTATGTCCAGTAAAAGCAGTGCTTTTGAAAGAGAAAAATTGATTTTTGTGAACAAAAAGTAATTACATTATACTGTACACCAGAAGTAAAAATGTACCCTAGTAGTATATGACACAAGGTTAATTTGAGATCTTTAAAAGCAGTTTTACAATCTAATATATATATATATATATATATATATACACATACACACACATATTATATATATATATATATATATATATATATATATATATATATATATATATATATATATATATATATATATATATATATATGAGCCTGACATTTAAAAGGTATTTTAAATCACTCTTGCTTGCACGCTGTGATCTTGTGATGGCTTTGCAGTTTCAGCAACTTCTGTGTTGGCTGTAAAAGGATTTATGTGAAAGCTTTACCCATTCTAAACTGACGCCATGGCTGCTGGACCCCCACTGTGGATCAAATCTGTGACCCTGCAATGCTATACCACCTACAGCAAAGGCTACCTTGACCAGTAGGAGAGTGAATTTCTGATTAGTTTGCTTAAAAAAAAAAAAAAAAAAAAAAAAATGATGCAAGTGCATATATAAAATAAAAACTATTTTCCAAAAAGGAAGAGATATATTTTATATATAAAGTATGCATTTGCACATGATACTATCTTTACATGTATCCTTTTTTAATGAAGGCTATCCACCCAAAACATGGTGTTTCTAGCCATCACTTTATTGATATAAAAATAAACTAAATCTACATTTTCTTTTTGCATGTGCCTGCTGATATAGACCCTCTACTAATTATTAAGACTTAAAAGTTCAGACATGACAACACAAAAGTCAAATCAAAACAGAAACATGTGTTTTTAAATCTGGTGATTGCATTTCACAGATTAGAACTGTAAGTAATATAAATGATGGCTGAAGAAGAAAAATGTTAAATTCACTGAAATTAATAAATGAGATGCCCCACTCAACTGAAACACTACATGACTCTGTAGAAATTAAATATATTGCATTGAAAAGATAATGAGGCCAAATTAATATTCTTCATATTCTGATAAAAACCTTAAGTCTAATTATTTCACTGAATGCAAGTAAAATATAACAATACATAATTAACATTTTAAAAGCAGGTACTCATCTTATTGTTTTATTACTGCCACATGCACACACAAATCTTTAGAGAAAAGAAAAGAAAAAAAAAAAACAGGGAAAGGTGTTTTGTTCTGCTTTGTTCCCAATGCTGTCAGGATAAACTCAAGCCACTCATGACTCCAAAAATTTGGGAATATTCTGTTATGCTTTACAAGTGTACATATTTGTTGTGTGTAGAGCACAATATTTCCCCTTAATGCCATTTTTCACAGTAGTCTAAGCGCTCTGTCCTGCAAACCAACTTTTCATGCAAGAAAATGCTCAGCGACAGTTGTGACTTTGGCGCACCCAACACAATAAGGTATTTTAGTGGGACAACCCATTATACGTGAAATATGGATGAACCACATTCCAGTGGAAGACAAAAGGAGCATAAACTAATATCTCAAAAATGTGAAGTATTTATAGCAGCACAGAATAGAACATTATGCAAAAGCATCAAATACATTTTAAAATATTTGACATGGTTTCCAGGAAATAAATGATTTCCCCTCAAGAGAATAACCAACAATAACAGATTTTTAAGAATAAGGGGGATATGCAGAGCTGTAGTAACTACTGTGAGATAAAACTGATAACCCACAGCATGAAGTTATGGGAAAGAGTAGTGGAAGATAGATTAAGAAGGAAGGTGATGATTAGTGAGCAGCAGTATGGTTTCATGCCAGGAAAAAGCACCACATATGTGATGTCTGCTCTGAGGGTGTTGATGGAGAAGTATAGAGAAGGCCAAAAGGAGTTGCACTGCATTTTTGTGGACCTGGACAAAAACATACGACAGAGTGCCTTGAGAGGAGTTGAATTATTGTATGAGGAAGTCGGGAGTGGTAGAGAAGTATGTAAGAGTTGTACAAGATACGTATTGTATGAGGGAAGTGTGACAGTAGTGAGGTCTGCGGTAGGAGTGACGGATGCATTCAACGTGGAGGGATCGGCTCTGAGCCCTTTCTTATTTGCAATGGTGATGGACAGGTTGACAGATGAGATTACACAGGAGTCCCCGTGGACTATGAGGATTGCTGTTGACATTGTGATCTGTAGCGAGAGTACGGGAGCAGGTTGAGGAGACCCTGGAGAGGTGGAGATATGCTCTAGAAAGGAGAGGAATGAAGGTCAGTAGGGACAAAACAGAATACATGTGTGTGAATGAGAGGGAGGTCAGTGGAATGGTGAGGATGCAGGAAGTAGAGTTGGTGAATGTGGATGAGTTTAAATACTTAGGATCAACAGTACAGATTAACAGGGATTATGGAACAGAGGTGAAGATAAGAGTGCAGGCAGGGTGGAGTGGGTGAAGAAGAAGTGAGTGTCAGGAGTAGTTTGTGACAGGCAGGTATCAGAAAGAGTGAAAGGGAAGGTCTACAGGATGAAAATAAGACCAGCTATGTTATATGGGTTGGAGACATTGGCACTGACCAAAAAACAGGAAACAGAGCTGGAGGTGGCAGAATTAAAGATGCTAAGATTTGCAATTGGTGTGACAAGGATGGATGGGATTAGGAACGAGTACATTAGAGAATCAGCTCAGGTTGGACCGTTTGGAGACAAAGTCAGGGAGGCGAGATTGTGTTGGTTTGGACATGTGGAGAGGAGAGATGTTGAGTATATCGGGAAAAGGATGCCAAGGATGGAACTGCCAGGCAAGATGAAAGGAGGAAGGCTAAAGAGAAAGTTTATGGATGTGGTGAGAGAGGACATGCAGGTGATGGGTGTAACAGAGCAAGATGCAGAGGACAGGAAGATATGGAAGAAGATGATCCACTGTGGCAACCCCTAATGGGAGCAGCGGAAAGAAGAAGTAGTAGTACATTCCTAATAGATACATTTCTGAAAATTACAACATTGAATTTAGGAAACTTATTTTGGTAGAGCCAGAGATTTAATCAGGTGAAATGGTGAATTTTCATAAAAATCACTAGTTTTTCCATTTTCTGTTTGGTATATGTGTACTAGTCCTTCTAAATCTGAATCAAACATTCCAAAGTATTCCAAGATTATTTATTTTGCATCCCAGTGTCTGTAAAATTAACCCATCTTCTTTAGCTCGTTTAAAATGATTAAAACATGAAGTATAATTTTTATTTATTTTAATGGAATTTGGGCTGTGGACATAATATTTACTAGTTATTGTTTTATTTTCTCCATAATATTTAGACACGATGGAACCTGTCCAAATGCATTTATTTTTATCTCAAACTCTAGACATTCAAAAATGAGTAAATAGCTACAAATCAAATCAATAACAAACATTTAAAAGGAATATTATTGAAATTATTTTCCACTGCACATTTTTACAGTTTCTGTAATGTATTAAAACATAGCAAACCTTCATTAAAACTGAGCTTAATCACTTACTTCTACAGAAAAGCCATTTAGGGAAAACCAATCTGTAAAATATAATGATAAAATACACACAGTTTGCTACTTTTTGACTACTTTTTCATTTCACAGCTGCAATGCACCATACTACTGGAAAAATCTGGGAGCATGAAATTCCACTTTACGGCCAGCAGGACTGATTGCTTCAATTCCCCTTGCTGCTATATCATTCCACTTCACAATTTTAAATAATGCAATTTTTGATTTTATGTGCCTTTTCTGTAGAATAGAACATTAAAGTATAAATATAACTACATAAAATCTGGAAGAAAGCAAATTTCAAGCAGTAAGCCACAAACACAGCTGGCCATTAACAGACTGCATGAAAATCTACAGTTCAGGCTAGATTTTGTGTAATTGCATCATCAAACAAAAATGAAATTATCATACAAATGATACTGATGCCAAAAATGGTGAGGAAGAGTAAATGTCTAAGTTACATGCCAAGTTACAGGACATGTCAAAATGCCATTTCAACAAAAAATGTTAGAAAATCTGTAAGTGCGGCTTTATTGTGTGCAAGATGTAAACTTTGTCCAAGTTGAAAAAAAAAAGCTGAAAGGCAATAAGAAATCCATGTGAAGCACGGAAAGGGCTTATGAATCTGCTATTAGCATGAATGGTTAATTTTGGTTGAATGAGGGAAGAAATTAAGATATGATATATGCTGATTTCATGAGAACTACAATTATTTTACATATTTTACCTGACTGAACTTAAACATGAGGGAAGCACTAAAATGTAGGTACTGTGCTGTCATTAAACTACCCTAGACAGAGTGTAAGATTTAAAGATGGACTTGGACAGAATTCAGAGTTGGAGTGATAAGTGTCATATGAAGCATATCATCAATAAATGTAATATTTTAAACATGGGTGGCAAATACAATACATGCATGCATAATTAAACAATGAAGGGGTATGAAACTTCAAAGTACAGTACATCTCACGTGAAAGACTTACTGAACTCATTAACCTCCACATTCACACAGCATACAGAAGCCATTAAGAAATGCACTAAGATCCTAAGTTATCGAGTCAAGGGAGATTATTCTTAAGGCATACAATACACTTGTGCTGCTTCATGTGAAATATTCAGCACTGTTATGAACTCCGCAAGTTTAAAAGAAATTCAAAATGAAGTTAGAACGACTACTAGAGTAACTCTTTAAAACATGTTCTCCAACAAGAAAATGGGGACATGGGACACAGATGGAAGCTGGTCAAAGGCAGATTTCACACAACACAAACAAACAAAAATAAGTTTTCCTTCAGAAAAAACTGAAGTAGTATCAGCAGTACTATTTTTGGAAACATTCACATCTCAAATTGGTGATATTTTGCAAATATTACTTGAAAATGGATTGGCAACATATATTGAGATAAATGGACTGTTCTTGTCATAGTTGTTAAAAAGACGTAAATAATATTGGAATGAACAGAACTGGGTATATAGTGGGTACAATAAAATTTTACACTCCAAAATGAATAACTGTGACTACCAAAAATGCTAAGTCAACAGACCAAGAGGAGCTGTTAAAATAGGTGACAAGAGACAAGTAACACTTCTGAGCTTAGAGGTCTGGCTGATGTGTCAGGCATTAAGAGTTCTCTCCTCAAAAGCTGCTCTCATAAACACTTTTTTAGACCATTAAAAGGCAGCATATGGATTTTTCTTTTCCTATTTCAAAATCAAAGGAGTCCAAATCAAAGATGTCAGTCTATAAATATATACAAGTGAGAGTAGTGTAGAATAAAAAACATTTTTAGGCAATACAAAATTATTATATTAAAAAGTATTTCTATCCAAAAAAAACAAAGGGAGACAAAAAATGTACTGCCATGTTAAAAGAGGCAAAGTTATCATGCTTGATATGATGGGCAGTGGTTCCAAAACTCGCTTTGGATGCAGGTTTTTGTTCCAGCAAGATTCACAATCCGTGATAATAATTGCTCCCATTTAATTAGCTAGTCTTTTTTTCTCTTCTCATTCTCTGCATTCAGAAAAACAATGAAGTATGATTTTTACATTTATAAGACATTTAAGAATAGTTCAATTTTTATTTCAGCTTCAAATGATTAACTCCCTTAACACTCTCTTGTTGTTTTCTGATTATTTTGTTCTTTTCTGTGTAGTTGGACACATTCATTCTAAATAATGACAAACAAAAACAAGCAGAACAGACACCTGGGAAAACAGCACTGAATGATTAAAAGATGCAGCTACTTCAGCGTCAGACCCAATAATTAGTAAATAATAGATTAAACAACCAGAACACCTGGAAAAGCCAGATGATAATCATGATGAAAATATTGTTAAAAAGTAAAAATTAAAAACAAAAACTACATTATCACCCTATAAACAGCTTATTACTTTTTAATAATAAATTTACTAAATATAGTTTTGTAATTTGTAGTTTGACCCCAAACCACAGAAACAGCTCATTTAGGAGTCCAATTAAAAACAGAAGTTGGTTGGAACTAAACCCGCAGCCACAGTGCACAAACCACTCGTTTAAGGGATTCTGGAATACAGTAATCCCTCCTCCATCGCGGGGGTTGCGCTCCAGAGCCACCCGCGAAATAAGAAAATCCGCGAAGTAGAAACCATATGTTTATATGGTTTTTTTTTATATTGTCATGCTTGGGTCACAGATTTGCGCAGAAACACAGGAGGTTGTAGAGAGACAGGAACGTTATTCAAACACTGCAAACAAACATTTGTCTCTTTTTCAAAAGTTTAAACTGTGCTCCATGACAAGACAGAGATGACAGTTCTGTCTCACAATTAAAAGAATGCAAACATATCTTCCTCTTCAAAGGAGTGCGTGTCAGGAGCACAGAATGTCACATAGATAGAGAAAACAATCTCTAGCAAACAAATCAATAGGGCTGTTTGGCTTTTAAGTATGCGAAGCACCGCGGCACAAAGTTGTTGAAGGCGGCAGCTCACACCCCCTCCGTCAGGAGCAGGGGGAGGGAGAGGGAGAGAGAGAGAGAGAGAGAGATAGAGAGAGACAGAGTTTGTTTTTCAGTCAAAAATCAATACGTGCCCTTCGAGCTTTTGTGCAGCATGTCGTTTCAGGAAGCAGCTGCACAAAAGATAGCAACGTCAAGATAATCTTTCAGCATTTTTAGACGAGCGTCCGTATCGTCTAGGTGTGCGAACAGCCCCCCTGCTCAATCCCCATACGTCAGGATCAGAGAAAGTCAGCGCAAGAGAGACAGAAAAGTAAGCAATCTAGCTTCTCAGCCATCTGCCAATAGCGTCCCTTGTATGAAATCAACTGGGCAAACCAACTGAGGAAGCATGTACCAGAAATTAAAAGACCCATTGTCCGCAGAAATCCGCGAACCAGCAAAAAATCCGTGATATATATTTAAATATGCTTACATATAAAATCCGCGATGGAGTGAAGCCGCGAAAGGCGAAGCGCGATATAGCGAGGGATCACTATACTAGAATGCTCAAGAATTTAAAAAAAAAAAAAAAAAAAAACAACCCCGCATTTCAGAGTCCAATAACTCCAATGAAAATTGTACACAGTTAGTAGGTGAGAGATTCAACTCAGACTACTAAAGCAGTGAGGCAACAATGCTTCTGAAACAATAAAGTGCCATCTTTTTCACTTGAAATGTGATTTTTATTTTTATCAAAAATCAAACTGCAACAGTCCAGAGTGGAATGGCTTCTGATGTGGGAATAAATTTGGAGAATCGTACAATTGACAGCAGTGAAGCCTGTCAGCTTCTTTGTGTTTGAACAGGATAGTTGGCTACTGAAGAGCAGTTGTCACCCAGGAATGGCTCTCTCTAATAACCTGACTAGGATCATGAGAGAGCTTCCACACTATAACTTCCAACAAGATCAATTTTCATACATTTTCTCACATTTTTTACAGCTAGAATGATCAACATTTTTCTTTGGAATCTAATGTTTGAATACTAAAGTCTCTGTTGAAATCCTACTTGAGCTTTCCCACAGTGGAGAACTGATCTTTTAGAAACTGGAACACTATCCTCTTACTGCCCCCCCTTGAAAAAATAAAACTGTATTTAGCCATGTAAGCTTATATTTACATGGTGAAGGCTTGAGATTGAGACACAAGTATAGTATGCGTAGTATGGATTCAAATATATAAAACCCTGGCAATGAAACCAACTACTGAAATATAGTACAAACGTCTCTGTCAGTGAAGAAGCAGGAGTGAGTGAGTAAGACTCATCTCAATGTATAGATAGCACTAGCTTCAGAAACAAAGTACTCAATCATGGGTCACTTCTCTCCAACTCTGATGTTCACCAACCAGAGACATCCCAGGCATGTGTGGAGATACTAATAAGTATGTGTCTGACTGGTTGCCATACAATTATGAACTTGTACCACTGGACTAGAAAACTTTCACTACTGCTCATTTGTGTATGTGCTTAACTACTAATCAGGGTATTCTGCCATTAAGATGAAAGGATATCAGATACTCTCTCTGTTTTCATACTGAAAGACATCTTTTTCTAACATTGTGAATGACAAGAAAGAAATAACCTGCTTAAATGGCCATACCAAACATTAAAAAAGCATAAATGGTACCAGAGCACCCCAGGACAAAGGTCAATAATCAACATTATAGTCTGTTCACTTTACTTCAGTTTGTATGTTCTGAATGCTCAAATAAAGAGTGTAACCGAGGTGCTATATAGGCGCCTGACCCGACACAGATGGACACAGAGGCACACAGAAAATACACACAGGTTTTATTTTTCTTCTCCTGTGGGCGCACGTCTTCCTCGTGACCCACAGGCAATACACAGTCCATAAAGCCCTTAAACACACCAATAATCCTTTCTCCTTTACCACCACTCCTCCTCAGGCTTAGTCCTCCTCCTCCCGACTCTGGCTCTCGAGTGGTGGTGGCTGGCCCCTTTTATAGCCCACCCAGAAGTGTTCCAGGTGTTTGACCACCTGGTCCCAATTGCACCTCCAGGTGGGGCTGAAGACTCGTCCAGCCCGGCTGTTGAATCCAGAGAACCCCCCCTAGCGGCCACCCCGGGCACCAACCAGGCTGTGGAGGACTCCATCTCCCATGGAGCCCTGAGGGATGTTGGGGAATCACCGTCGGCCAGGGAGGCTGCCACCAAGCGTCCCGGGGGAGGTATTGAGCTGCCCATGATTGCTCCCCCAGGATATAAGCAGCAGGGACATCCCGGCCAGGCATGGGACCCGGCCGCTCGTCACAAGAGATACTAAGTTGTCAATTGATCAGTACTTGGTGTTGAGCTGGCGGAAATGAATACAGCATCTCCAGGACAGAAACAGCAGGACGCAGATTCCTCGTCCTATCACTGACACCAAATCTAAATTGACCATTTTCTAGACTTTTAATTTAATGTTAAGTAACAATTAAAATTGTATGTGATACATATACATAATAAAAATATAATAAACTAACCTTAACAAAAGAATTATTGTGTCGGGGACAGTATAGTGCAAGAGTGGTTGCATTGCTGTTTTACCGCTTCACTGACATGGGTTTGATTCCCAGTTTGCTAACTGATTGATTTTGCAAGTTTTCCCTTTGTCTTCATAGGTCAGCTGCAGGACTTCATTTGAAAATCCAAAAATACGAAGGATTTGCTAATTGCAGTTATTAAATTGGATTAGAGTGAGTGAGAACACTTTACAATGGACTACCACCTCTTGATCAAGGCTGCTTTCTATGTAGGACCCTATGCTGCTGGGATGGACACCTGAGGTCTGTGAATCCGTCAAGAAAAAGAAGGGCTAATAAAATGTAAGAGTGGAGGGACATTTGTGCAGAGTACTGTTCATTTCTTACACACATACCAAAACACCCCAAGCTGTAATCTCTTGTAAAATAAGTTAAATGATTGCAAAAAAAAAATCTAAAAACAAATTAATTATATTTGATAATTCAGTTTTCAAGCATCAGCTTCAAACTGTTCTTGAAAGATTTGCACATTTAGAGTAAAATGGGATAACAGCCATAAAACTATCTGTTCAAAATATCATCTTTCCTACTTACGAAGGTTAAGATCCTTATAATTACCTGCTACTTAGGATTCGAAAAAGTGCCACCTATAATCTATAGTATTTGTTCAAATTACAGCACAATGGATAATGGTGGCATTGTCTGAAAAAACTGAAAATATACTGATATCAGTATAGATTAAAAAAAAAAAAGCAAAGCATTTATTGGCATCACATTAAAATAAACAATTGATTCAATCTCTGTTTTAATCCAAGAAAAAATGTCAGTTCAGTTGATTTAAAGATGATGATGTCAAAAATTTTTTTGCAAGCTGCATTCACACTTGGGGGAAGGGAGTTAGTCATTCTGCAAATGAAAAACATTTTAATGCTCAGCAGCCTGCAATTCAATCAATTATACCGACAATAAAATTCTCCTTGATATACAATTTCTATAAATGCATAATGCTTTTAAAGGACACTTCCTATTAGCAGATAAAGCTATTAATAATTCAAACACACACTTTACTACATGAAACCATAATTAGTGAACAGCATCCTCACATAGGTCATTAAATTACTTTGAAAAAATGTATGATATACAAAATACACAGTACACAGTACTTTAACAATGAAGCTAGGGAGGGGCTCACCAGTTAAAGTCATCTATTTCACAGTGAAGGAGTGCAGTGAAAATAGACGCAAAAATGTGTGTCTTTATATATACATGGTAAAAGTGCACACCTCTTAATTAGCTGCTGTCCCCAACCACTCCCCCCACCCCCATCTTTATTTCAGCCAGATGGCCAATGTAACTGTTAATGGAAATCATTCTTTCCAAAATAAAGCTGTCACTTTCAATCAGTTTCATCCCTCCATTTGTTAAGGAACAACTTTGATAAAATCTTTACCTTTTCAAATCACAGTTAAAGAATAACATCAAGACAAGAATTTCACATTAATAATTATCTGCACTGTTTGATTATCATTGATAACTAATGTGGACTTAATGGAAAATGATCATAGACAGCTCAACCTGCTAACCCACGGGTGGGCAGATTCAGTCCTGGAGGGCCGCAGTAGTTGCAGGTTTTTGTTCCAACCCAGTTGCTTAATTAAAAAACAATCCTTGTCAATTATTTAATTTCATGGCTTGCTAGTGCTTTAACTCTGCCATGTCAAGTCATTCTAATATCCTAGATTTTTTCCATTTCTAAGGATATCATCCAAATAATATGAAGTCTAAAACAGACTAGTTATTCTCAGTGCTTCACTTTTTTCTCTTCACTTTCCTTCCAAGTATTTAAGTAAACCAAACAGTGCATGATAAATACATACAGAGGTGTAAATGGAAACAAGCTAAATGGAGAAATGCTGGTCTCTTTTGTCATTTGCATCTTACTGCTAATAAGGAGCAATGAAAAACCAAGACTACAGCTGTTTAAGACTAAAATAAGTAATAAGGGTTTAAAATCTTAACGAGCGAGACAACTAAAGTGAAGTTGAAGTGTTACTTGAGCAGTAAGTGCTTCTTATTAAGCAATTGGGTTGGAACAAAAACCTGCAGCCACTGCGGCCCTCCAGCACTGAATCTGCCCACCCCTGTCTAACAATTGCTGCACAATCAGATCTGATAAGACTAGTCCAACAGCTGTATATTTTTATTTGTATTGGAGTATACCTACAGCGCTTTCAGAACATATTTAGGACCCTTCACTTTTTCCACAGTTTGCTATGTGGCAGCCTTGTACTAAAATCATTTAATTTTTTCCGCTCATCAAGCAACACTCAGCACCCCAGAATGAGAATGTGAAAGAAGGATATTAGAATTGTTTGCAAATTTATTAAAAATAAAAAATGGAAGTATTCAGACCCTTTGCTTTGATACTTGAAATGTGGCTTAGGTGTATCCCATTGTGTTATCACCGAGAGGTTTCTACACCTTGTTTGGAGTCTACCTGTGGTAAATTCAATTGACTGGACATGATTAGCAAAGTCACACACCTGTCTATATGAGGTACCACAGCTGAAACTGTGCATCAGAGCAACAACTGAGCCCTGAGGTTGAAGGAACCTGCAAAGCTTACAGACAGGATAGTACTGAGGCACAGACACATGAAAGCCTACTTGGGAGTTTGTAAAAGTGCATCTATAGGATGCTCAAACTGTGTGAAACAAGATTCTCTGGTCTTATAAAAATCAAGGTTAAACTGTTTGGGCTCAATTTGAAGCATCATGTGTGGAGGAAATCAAGCACCGCTCTTCATCTATGCAAATAACATTTCAATGGTGAAGTATAATGGTGGCAGCATCATGGAGTGTGGTTGGGACTGAAAGGCTAGGCAGGGTAAGCTAAGAGGAGAAAAGTACAGAGTTCTCCTTAACTCTTTGAGGGCTGAATATTTTTTTCCAAAAAACTCAGATTTTGGAAATGCACACGAAGAAATGGTTTCATACATAAATCAATATAAAGCGTATATTGCTGCATGCTGTGGCTGCTGTCAGCGTGTATTAGCCATTTTTGGCAGCAGGAATGCACAGTGGGCCGGCTGCCTGGCTGTCTTCATGCTGTGATGGCAGTTGCACTGCAACACAATCTGGTTTGCACCTCTTGTTGTCGTAAGTGGTGGTCTTCCCAGGCAAACACTGCCATAGGTGCGTCTTCAGCACTACCGATCAGCTGGGGACCAATCAGCTGATACTGGTACCTCATTTTTGATCTTCATCTCCAGTTCACTTGCATCAAAATCGGAGTTCGACAAGTCACAGTCTTGATTCAGCAATTATACACAAAACGTCGTCCACAATGTATTTTGCTTTGCGTATTCACTTTGGTCTCTCGCCAGATTTTGATGCCATTTTGGAGGTTCTTTGCTTCTCATGCATGTGCAGGGAATCGAGGTCAAATCAATAAAGCTAACTTCCCAACTAGACAAGAGACAGTCAGACTAAAATGTAATCGCAAGTTTTGTCACTGTTTACGGCTGACTACCACCCTCTACCCCTGAATTTCGACAAAAGTCGACATCTGCCCTAAAAGAGTTAATTTATACCTGCTCCAGAGTACTATGGTCTTAGAATGGGCTGATGGTTCACCTTCCAACAGGACAGTGACCCTAAGCACAAAGCAAAAGTCAACACTGGAGTGACTTAGGGAGAACTCTGGGAATATCCTTGAATTGCCCTGCCAGAGCCCAGCATTGAACACAATCAAACATCTCTGAAAAGAGCTGAAAACACCTGTCCACTGACAGTCACCATACAGAAAATCCCGGAATTCAGGTGTGCAAAAATGATCATGTAAACCCAAGAAGATCAAATGATGTAATTGCTACCAAAGGTGCTTAAACTACGTAGAGAGTAAAGGTGTGAATACTTGTGTCAATGTGATATTTTGTGGGAGTATTGAGTGTTGCTTGATGAGAGGGGGGAAAAAAAGAATGGAAATGATTTTAGCACAAGGCAAAGCAATATGTGGAAAAAAATGAAGGGGACAGAATATTTTCTGAATGTAGCTGTGTTTAATATTAAATAAATAAAAAAAACTAGACACTTTATTTTCTCTTTAAAGAGTTTAAGTACTATCATTAACATATAATAATAAAGCTGCTATCATCCCAAAAATAAACAGAACAGTTTTTAGAAAAAATGCAGCTGAATGTTTTAAACGATTTCTATAGAAGTATTACTGAGACACATGCTAGTACAGAAGTAAAATCAATAACACAGAAATAAAATACGTTGACGGGTGGACATTGCTAGTGATCACTGGTGATGATTAGGCCCACATGACCTGTCATGTTGTCCTGTTTAATATATCACTTCTTCATGTTCCTGATTGTGTTAGAATTATTACTTCAAAACCGTCTCTATGATCATTGTTTTTTTGTACCCGTTTCAAATTCTGTTCCATATACTCTTCTGTTTTAATAATTCACTTATTTTTAACAGATTACATCACTTCTTCTTGAAGAACTCAACTTTGTTCCAGAACACTAACTGTCTGCAGCTGTGTTTTTTTTTTTTGATCCTGCTCATTCTAATCATGTTACTCTTTAGCTTTAAGCATCCCATTGAGACTGGGATATGATGGGAAGCAGGTATAACTGCCCACCGCACAAAAAGGCAGCAGCAAAAATGCAAAATGGAGCATCAGCACTGTGTCAGCATGTCGCAATATGAGCAACAGGTTCATCAGATGCTAAATGTCACAAGCATGGTCTAGCTGCCTGGAGCTGTGATTACTGGAACGTGCCTTGCATTACATATCTTAAGTCCTGCTATCTGGGAACTGACAGTAAGTTGAGCACAGCTGTGAGCGCTGTGAACCAGACTGCTGCTCAGGCAGCTTACTGTTTGCCAGTGCTACAATGTTATAATCGAAAGTGATAGAAGCCACTTCAGGTCTGCTTTTTTTTGGCAGCATAGAGAGGTACAGATGTCTAAGCAAAACAGAGACCTTTTTGTTTGGGTGTTTCTGTTTTTTCACTTACTTGCCTTTTCACATCTTTTTATATAATATGCTACCGTGGCTGTTCGTTTGTCTGTCCAGGATTTTAAATCACCTGTAGCTCGCAAACTGTTTGAATTATTGACCTGACATATCTTCGTGACGTCTACTGCCTACTTTAGGGGTGATGATTGACCTCCCAGGTTATTCCTCATTTTATTTTTTTTATTTTATTGTAGAATCAATTCTCGACAGCGCGCAGCAGGGCGGCCTTGCAGCGCATGCATACGGGTGCCGTTCTCATCCCTATCAACTTCACAGTCACTTCCCCTACCTCTTCATATTTTAAATCATTCTTGGAGGCAGATTGAAGACTTAAGTGCCAGCTTAAGTGAAAAATTAAAGAAACGAACTAAGCAATTGCAACACAAACACTGACCTAATCAGTTTTAATGCGAAAAGATGCTGACGAAAGAAGAGAAGAAGCAGGCCGCTAGGATGGAGAAAAGAAGATCTGCTCAGGAAGCAGCAAGCACAACCTCTGAGCAAACGAATGCTAAACGTACAGAGAAAGAGTATAATAACTAGGAATGCTCAAGTCAAGTGTATTCATTGCACGTTATCGTGCAGTGCGCCGTTACTGCTATATAATAACATCTGAAATCAAATAACGCTTATTGTACATAGCATCTTTATTATGTAAGCCATTACAAAGTAATTAACATTTATATCATACATGGAATAAAACCACAGCAGAGTACAGCAAATGTAAACTGAAGAGTAAACCTTTAAAGAAAATGACCATAAAGAGGATGGCTATGTTTATGAAAATTTACGTATTGCAGAACAAGTCTAAAAGATGATGATGTCATTTATTAAAAACAATCGTCTCTTCACATATATTGACAGTTAAAAAGAAAGGCTATTTAAGAATAAATGTAATGACATACATAATATGGTATCTCCAAATTACATGCCAGCCAAACTTTCACTTCCTCCAAGGTGAATGCGAAAATTCCTCCTAAAAACCTCATTATGCTTCATGGTAGTACAAACAAACTTAGCTCCAAGGTGAGCATGCACAAAAAGGCAATTAGAAACTCCAACATTAAATATCTCAGAAGCCATATCTCCTTCACGACTTGAGAGAAATAAGTAACTCGGCAAGTCAAACTGCATTGAACATACTTATTGCAGAACTACTTGGAGCAGTTGGGAAAATGCTTTAATACAGCTAAAATTAAGTCATTATTAAATGTCTAATATTCCAGACTGAAAGAAATGTAAATGTTAAACAAGGTCATTTCATTTTAACACTTCAGAAGGATTTAGCATTTATGCTTCAGAGTATGCTTATGTGTAGCCCCAATAAATCTCAGAGGGCCTAATAAGACATAAGCTCTTTGATGTTAATAGGATATCAAAAGACTTGAACAATTAGACAGGTGAGACAAAGAGGTGGCTTTTAAGATTACAGATTGCATAGGCAGTTCAGTTCTGATAGTTATGGCATAATAAATTCACTAATATAAATGACTACTGTTTGTTGGTTTGGTAAGCACTACAGCTGATAAGATGCTGCTGTATATGGAACACAGGTACACATAAAAACATTGAAAGTGCTGTCCGGGTCATTAGTCATGAAATAAACTGGTCTGAGAAACACTAAATAGCCTCTAAAAATCTTAGCAACATCAGAAAATAGAAGCTATTTGCTTAAAGGATAACTACAAATCAGCATTGCTTATGCCTTTTTGGAAATTCTAAACTATATTTTATATACACAGTGTATATAAATATATTTATGTATAAAAGCCACATTTTCTTTCTTAATTCTTGAACTGTTTATAGTATTGAAACAGCCTTAAAGAAAAACGTTAGCATTTTTCAAGTCAAAGTTATTTCTTCTGCGGTGGGTTGGCACCCTGCCCGGGATTGGTTCCCTGCCTTGTGCCCTGTGTTGGCTGGGATTGGCTCCAGCAGACCCCCGTGACCCTGTGTTCGGATTCAGCGGGTTGGAAAATGGATGGATGGATGGAAGTTATTTCTTCACAATCATTGTATTTGTTAATGTGCTTCATGTAATTGCATTCTAAAGGGAAGCATACTTTATAGATTTTCATACCTGGACCTATTACCTCCATTATAAAATGCAAAAGCAGGCCAGTTTTTTTTTTTTTAATGTATGACATAAGCTTCACTTTAGAATGCAATTTCATGAGGTAAACTAGTGTATACCATGACTGTGAAGAAATAACTCTAACTTGAAAATACCAAACATCTCCCTCAATTTGTATTGTAAATGCTATTCTAATACTCAGAACTTGACAGTATCATTCTACTCCAATGATGTTGGAGAATTAGTTTAGAACATCAGACACTACTTTTATGCAGTTCACTTCTAATGTATAAAATAATTTTCAATAGATGGAAAGGTCTATTAAAAAAGGCTTCCCTAAGAGTTTAAAGCTGGGACCTGTTCATTTTTTCTTTATCTGTTGTCTGCTATACACGCAATTTCTTTTTTAATTGAATGCTGATGACAGCAATATTTATTGTTAAAATCATGTTGATTTTCACTTGCATATGCATAGTACTCTAGCATGTTTATGACTAAACCCAGATTATGCATCAGTTATGTCACTAAGAAATAAAATTTATAAAAAAAAAAAAAAAAAAAAAAGATTTTTTTCCCCCAAATTTCTTGACAAGATCTATTCTTAGGTGGTAATCCTTCACAAAGGGAATACTGATGCTTTATTTAAAGGCCCTGAAAAATAATTAAGTCAAATATGCTGTATCTGACACTGATTACATTTTAGTTGTCATATTTTCACACTTTCCAAGATCACTTTCACCAGTTTATTAATATTTCAGAATTACAGTCAATGGCATCTTTCATTCATTCATACCAAGATGTATACTCGGGCTTTGTTGTAACATAAAATGAAATTTACATATATTGCTAATACAGCAAACAGAGCTGCATCCTGAGAATCTTCTTTCAACTGAAACATTTTTTGCTCTGCTATATTAAAATGGATGTCATATCATACACATGATTCTTTATAAAAGTAATGTTTGAATATCAACTTGCATTGCTGGGGATATCATACAAATATTTGCTGCTGTAAATGCACAATGCTTTCGATTTTTTTAGTAACTGAACAGATTCTAAGATCGAGCTTTATATACTGTAGTTATATTTAATTATATTATCCTAGACACAGTATGATGCCAATGACAATTCTATGTCGGGTTTCTTTTTAACCTATTAATTATGAATCACTATATATATATATATATATATATATATATATATATATATATATATATATATATATATATATATACATACATACATACATACATACATACATACATACACACACACACACACACACACACACACACACATAAATACATATACAGAGAGACAGAGAGATTTGTGTAAATATCTGAACTACTGTAAATACCTGAAAACTGCTGTAGGGCAACTTTTACACAATATTACAGTCCAATGTTTATTTATTTGTTGCACACTTTGCATTTACTGAAATCACTTAGTCCAATGGCAACAGAAGCAAGTTCCAGCATGACCGGGTACAAGGAATACACCATACCATAGGCATAAAAAGTGACAAATTTAAAGATTAGTATGTAAGTAAATCTCACAAATGGTTTATAATGAGTGCATGAATTTAATTAAGTCTCATAATTTGTACTATAGCATAAATTTCAAATACTTTGGAGATCCAAGATAAATTTGGCTTCTTTTAAAAGTACTTTTTCACTTTTCCAGATAGTTAAAAAAATACAAAGAATTTCTCTTCTAAGCTGCTTAGTATTATTACAATGAATATTAGCAAATCTTTTGAAAGTTATTTAACAAGCTACATCATATATTACCCACTAAATACCTTAAAAAAACTGTCCATTAAGGCATATGAAACTCTCCAATAACCAAATACAGAATTCCACTTAAGGTTTCACAAAAATAAATCACAGCTATTATAATTTGAAATCAAATATAAACATTGACATGGATTTATAATAATACCAATTTCCTCAAGATTCAAGTTCCCCAGTCAAAGTTATTTGCAGGTTACTTATTTCTGCCTAGTTTCAAGTACTTCAAAATTTCACTAATTTTACTGTATGTTGTTTTTTTATCATATCCATGAGAAAATACAAATTTCAGCTAAATCCATTCTATCAAATCATCACTAAAACCTTCTTTCTCTTGTCTAGTTACAATATTACAAAATGGTGTTAAAGAAGAACATTTTAGTCAATGAGGTGAGAGTTTACCAGGCAGATAAGGCTTATTCTCAGATTATTCTGGTTATTTAACAGGCACAGAAGAATAAGTTATGCACTCAACTTCCCGTGGAATTAAAAAAAAATACATTTAATTACAATGGCTATCAAAAAATTCCTCCTTGATGAAACAATCAAATAGCAAAATACCTCTTTGTTGACAGTATATGAAAGTCTGCTTTGATACTGTTACAGTATATTCACTGCTGAATAATAGGAAACCAACAAAGTAACATAAAATTCTTAAATAACTACAATAAACAAAGTTCATATAGCACATGATGAAAACATTTAAAAATTATAAAAATATTTTATAGAATGCAGTAATTAAATTACACACTGAATGTGTGAAGAAATGCTTGTTTAGATCTGTCATTGGGATTTAGCAGACTGATCAACAGATTAAGCTGAAGAGTAGCTAATAATACCATTGTGCAGTCAGTGCACATTTGATGATTTATAACCTGTTAAATTATTCAGACATCTTCAATTTCTTGAACCCAATGTAAGATATGTGGAGGCAGCTGGTTGACAGTCATCACTAGTCATTCATATAAGAGGAAGATGCTCACAAATATAAACTAGAAGCCCTTTTAAATCACAGGGTACAAAAATCCCTGGAGCCTACTGTAAAGTGGAAGCCTCCACCATTACCTCACCAGAAAAAGCTCTTGTAATTCTCACCACATAGTAATTTAGCATCTGGATTGTTTAGAGTCAAGGCTGAGATACGTAAAAATGTTCTGCTTCCATAATGACGACACTGCACGTTTAATGTGCATATTGAAAATGAGCACCCTACAATTTCTGAAAAGCAAACTCAGTCATAAACAGCAGATGCCTTTGTTTCAGTCAACCATTGTGTTTGTGTGTCTGGGCATTAATATAGTGGGAGATTCACCAGAAGGGTGATACATTCTGCATCTGTCCACATCTTCAGTAGAACAAAATAATTTTAAGTTTGTTTTGGTCAAAATAGTCTTGAACTTGACAGGTGTGTGAAAGGAATGGACTACTAGGAAATCTGACAGCAAGTACAGTATACAGCTCCATCAGCTGTAACAATCTAAACCAGTTCTCTTGTATTACTTTGTCTCTCTATACTAGTAGTGGCAATGTTTATTGCAACAATAAACGCTACTGTATGGCATTTACATCATCAGCAAACATTCTGCAAACTTAAAAAGATGAAACAATGGAATGAGAGTCTAACAGTGGCTGCCATGCACTACCCTGCCAACAGATTCTTAAAATAAACCATCATTTTGGATTTACTTGTTGTTTTCACAGAATATATAGTTCAAGCTTTGCATGGAGTCCCTTGTAGCTTTGTTTAGATCGGAGTAATTTATTCAAGCAAATGCACACTTCATTGCTTTAATATCTGACTGTTTGTGTTTCAAATGTGAAATGAAAGCATGGTCCTTGGGTAAAATTCACATAGACACAGGCAGAACATTTGCTTCAACAAAAAAAAATGTTAACAGCTTTTTTTGAAATACAAAACTTTACAAGGCAATACAGTAGTAATACTCAGTCTATCTATTTTCTAGTCCCTTAACCAAGCTGAAGGTGGGCCAGGAGGCAGTGCCTATCCAAGGCAGGAGCAAAAACAATAAATATACCATCACTCACTTACTCAGGGCCATTTTAGACTGTCCAATGAACTTAGTATTATCAGTTTTTGCATGAGGATTGAAACACTGAGCACCAAAGGGCCGAGATAGAGTATACAAACGCCATACAAACAGGCACAAGTCAGGTTTTGAATCCTGTCTCTTAAAATCATCAAGCAAACACGCTAACCACTGTGCCAGCATTGCACATTAAGTTGACAGATTTGGTAGAACATAATGTATAGCAAACGAAAACTTTCAATCCATTACCCACTCTATCATAATATGCATTTTATTCAAAGGAATGTTAAAATTTCTGAAAGATATATATTATATTTTATTATATATGTACAGTATATATATATATATATGTACACACACACTACCATAAAACAGTGCTACTTTTAAAGTACAAAAAGATGAATACATATTGTATTCTTCAGCATTTTCATAGTACCCTTCAAGCACTGAATTGGCTGACTTCCCTGTGCTTTGGAGATCTTTTATGGCTTTTAGGAGGAAATAGTGGCACAAAATGCCCATTTTTTTCCTAATGGGTGTAGAAACTGCTGCTTCAGTTACTATCTGTATGGCTGAAAAGGGATGAAGTGGCCTTTAAGAAAGCATTTAACTATCAAAGAGGACCAATAAGCTGCCTCAGTGATTCAGACGACCCTCACTTTGCAGTTCTCTCTCAATAGTACATTGACCGAAACTGATGACCTGCATAACAAAAGATGAAGTGCAGTGGGTTCAAAAAAAGACACTGAAGAAGTGTTTTGAAGAGAGACTGGCAATATACTTTAAATAAATCATTCAAAGAAGTGAAAAAGACACTTCAGGGGCTTTGTGGCTTTAGTTTTTAGTTATCCATACCTTGAAGACAACAAGGCTACTTTCTGGTGAAAAGAAACCTGCGGTAATAATGTTTCTTAGACTGAGTCAATTGTTTAAAAACAAGCAACATTTAATTTATTGTTATAAATTGGTTATTCTGAAATAGAACTAAAAATTTTTTTAAATATTCATAAAGCATGCTATAAAGAATGAAACAATGTTGGTGACAACCCATTTTCTATTCGCCAATTAATTTACTGAATCTGCTTGCAAAAATAGGCTACAACTTATCTCAGTAGCAGTGGTTGCATAGCAGGGAAAAAAAATGGGAGCTGGACCACTCATGTGGGCATCCTTTACTCACGTTCCCATCCTCAGTGGTCCAATTCAGTGACATTCATGTGAATGGGATGTGGAGGAAAAACTGGAACATCTGTAGAGACACCCATACTGAGCTCCCTTGGAGCTGTGAGACAACTCCAGCCCAACCAATCTCATCATAAAAAATTTAAATTAAACCGAACAAGCCTTATTTTCAAATTAAGAATGATTTTCAAATTGGTTTTTATGCGACAGGTAAAATAATTTGGAATTGATTATATTTTCATTAACTGTTTAAATAAATAAAAAATATGGAATTGTGCATTGATGTTGACAGACAGCTTAGTTTGAAATAAGTACATGTATATTTGGTTCAGAAATAAGAAAATTATCATTTATTTTTCAAAACAGAAAAATGTGCAAGTAGAAAATATATGCAATTGAAATGTACAGTGGTTTCCAAAATAGATAGCATTCTCTAAAATGAACTGTGAAAACAACTTCTAATTTTCACATTTGCACTATTTTTTATAATTTTTCTTCTTTTCTCTCCTAGTTTCTAAAACTCATATCCATGAAAATAACAAACTTTACCCTTGACATTTAACATTTAACTGTTAAAGTGATTAGCAGATTCTGAAAATTCACGATTTGGTCTTCTCTGCACCATTAGACACACCCTTTTTCTAACCTCTTGAAGCTATGTGATATTTGACTCTAGGCAGATGGCACTTTCACTGCATGCCACCAAATGCTTTTGAACTGTACCCTGTATGTGTGACAATACTACTACTAAATACCTAAAAGAGACTAACAGCAAACAGTTTACAGACAGATTCAAAAAGGGATGGCTGAGTATGTCAACAGCTTTTAACTAATCAGGAAAAAGTAATGTTAATGGCATGTTAGGCATCGTTACAGGTGATATTTATATGACCTGTTTTTAAGGGTTACTAGAAGTAGTGGTAGTAGTTAGTAGTATTGACATGCGTACAGAGTACTGTGATGTACTTGATTCTCTCACCAACAATCAACAAGCTTCAACTCTCCAGCACCATGATAAACAGTACATTGTATTTAATAGGAAAACCAAGATACTTGATGCACTCTTTTTTTTCTCCAGGTTCAGTTATGCTTCCAATTAAATAACAACTGAAGTTCAACAAAGCAAAAAAGGAAACCTGGCTCATACATGGTTGATGAGATGATACATTTATACTATTACTACTATTATTATCATTCATTCATTTTCAAAGCAGTTCATAGTTCTATGGTAATTTCCTAGTGACACAGGCACAATTCAGGACCCAACACTGGATGGAGTGTTAATCAATTTCAAGGCACAGACCTATGCACATGCATACTTTCCCATGCTGGATCAAGCTAGACTCACCAATTAACCTTAAACATACCTCTGTGGGATGAAAAACAAATCATCAAGATGAAGTCCCCACACACAAGAAGGGAACATGCAAACTCCACCACAACAGTGACTGGACTAGCACAAAACTCATGAACTGTGAAGAAACACTTCTAACTACATACAGCTTATGGATGTGCAACTGCAGCACTACAGTATATCTCAAAAATGACAACTTTAAAACAGTCTCTGGAAGCTGTGGCATCATGGGAAATTCATTATTCTTGCCATCAGCATTAATTAGTGAAGAGAGAGGTGTGGCTGCCACTGCAATATGTATTTATAGAAAACGATAGACACAGTGGCATGCAAATGTTTGGGCAACCTTAATTAATAAGTCTGCTACTGTGAATAGTTAAGTGAGCTCAACTCATGAACTGATCACCAAAAGGCATAAAGCTAAAGATGGCACATTTCTTTCAGCATTTTATGCAAGATTTGTGTATTGTTTTTGTTCCATACAATTATACAGTGAAAAAAGGAATGGAGCACCCCACGATATTTGAGATCTCGGATAACTTTTACAGAGGTCTCAGGCATTAATTAGCTTGTTAAGGCTATGATTCGTTCACAGCCATTGTTAGGAAACCCCAGGTGATGCAAATTAATAATAATAATAATAATAATAATAATTCATTACATTTATATAGCGCTTTTCTCAGTACTCAAAGCGCTATCCACACAGGGAGGAACCGGGAAGCGAACCCACAATCTTCCACAGTCTCCTTACTGCAAAGCAGCAGAACTACCACTGCGCCACCTGTGAATTGAAAAGCTGTATACATTCTATGACTCTTCAAACCTTGTCCAAGCAATCGCCATCCATGGGCTTATCTAAGCAGCTGCCTACCACTCTGAAAAATAAATTAATTGATGCTCACAAAGCAGGAGAAGGCTACAAGAAGATGGCAAAGCGTTTTCAGGTAGCTGTTTCCACAGTCCGTAATGTTATTAAGAAATGGCAGTTAACTGGAACAATGGATGTCAAGCTGAGATCTGGAAGACCAAGAGAACTTTCTGAGAGAACTGCTTGTTGGATTGATAGAAATGCAAATAAAAAACCCCATTTGACTTCAAAAGATCTTCGGGAAGATTTAGCAGACTTTAGCAGTACTTCATGGTACTGTCAGCAGAAGAAAACTTTTCCTGCATCCTTGCCACAAAATTCAGCACCTGAAGTTTGCAAATGAACATCTAAACAAGCCTGATTCATTTTTGGGAACAAGTCCTTGGACTGATGAAGTCAAAACAGAACTTTTTGGTCACAATGTGCAAAGGTATGTTTGAAGAAAGAAGGGTGTTGAATTCCAGGAAAAGAACGCATCTCCAACTATTAAGCATAAGGGTGGATCAATCATGCTTTGGCTTGTGTTGCAGCCAGTGGCACAGGGAACATGTTGTTAGTAGAGTGAAAAATTGATTCAAATAAATACCAGCAAATTCAAGAAGCAAATATCACACTATCGGTAAAAAAGTTGAAGTTAAAATGAAGATGGGTCCTACAACAAGAGAATGATCTGAAACACACCTCAAAATCTATAATGGAATACCTCAAGAGGCACAAGCTGATGGTTTTGCCAAGGTCCTTGCAGTCCTCCGACTCTAAACATTACAGAAAATCTGGGGATAGATCTCAACAGAGCAGTGCATGCAAGACAGACCAAGAATCTTGCAGAATTAGAAGTCTTTTGCAAAGATGAATGGGCAAAAACACCCCAAGTAAGAACTGAAAGACTCTTAGCTGGCTACAAAATGTGTTTACAAGCTGTGATACTTGCCACAATGGGTGTTACTAAGTACTGACAATGTCGGGTGCCCAAACTTTTGCTTCAGGCCCTTTTCATTGTTTTGGTATTTTGTACATGTGAATGATGAAAATAAAAATGTAATCTTGCTTAAAATATTAAAGAAATGTATAATTTTTATGCCTTTTGGCTGTCAGTTAACTTTCTGCTCACTTAACTATTCACAGTAACATACATTTTAATCAAGGGGGGCCCAAACATTTGCATGCCACTGCATAAAGATGTAAATATGGCCATTTCTAACACAACTTTAAAATTATTGGAAACAGCAGATATCTTCTAATAAAAATTAATTTTTATTAAAAGTATACTGCTTTTTTCATGTACGTTCGAAACATCTACTTCTAGTTTGATGACACTGTTTAAGTGCCTTTAAAAATAAACACAGTCAAGATTCCTACAGAAGGATTTCTGAGGTATTTATAAAAGCCCATTCCACAGGGTCTGAATGTCCTGACTCTATTTTAAGCTCAGACTTAGCTTAACTGAAAGTACATGTAAAGGTATACCTGACCCTTGCAGGCTATGCTCTGACACTTTTACATGCACCAGTATTGTGGCAAGTGCAGGTTGTGCTTCTTGCTAATGTGTTGGAATTAAAAGGATCTAAGTGAAAAACTTTAGTTAGTTTAGTTATAATCCTTTTACTTTTTTTTCAAATAATACAATAAGTAATTACATCACTATTATAATATACAATACTAAGTATATTATCCCACCACCATGTTTTAATATTCCCAGGCATTCCCCTGGCCTCCTTTCTACACTAAAAAACATATTTGGAAATATAGAACAGAAGAGAAAGGCCTAAGAACTAAAATTGCTCTAGTGATTCATAAAGAAGAGCTGTATCAAAACCAGGCTTTACAATAATTTTAAAAATGGCTGTGCTAATTAAAGTAGACTTTTTTTCCCCCAACAGATAATACAACATACCTCCAAATGTACACTTTTTTACTCCCTATGATGGCAAGGCATTTTTAAAAAGGCAAAATGATGTTTAGGTTTTATTTATTTATATA
This sequence comes from Erpetoichthys calabaricus, assembly GCF_900747795.2. Classification (NCBI taxonomy): domain Eukaryota; kingdom Metazoa; phylum Chordata; class Cladistia; order Polypteriformes; family Polypteridae; genus Erpetoichthys; species Erpetoichthys calabaricus. The sequence continues at coordinate 62,078,354 of NC_041409.2, forward strand.
GCACATTTAAAGCAACCAGAAGTTGACCAACGTGCTTTACATAGAATAAAAGTTAACAGTATTAAATAACAGTATGTCAATCAACAACTTACAAAGTCTGCTGCAATAATAACTAATTGTCCATATTATATGAAGGTTTAATGTCCCCAGGCAAAACTGCCTGCAACTTTCTAGGCTCTGTTACCTTGTTATCTTGCTTCCCATTGGCCAGTATTTACTTAAGTCAGGCAAAACCACAAAGTATCTGATAGAATAAAAAAACAGTGAACAAGCTATAGCAGCAAATCAAGGTTCACCACTTTACACAAGCAGTCTACTGCATGTAAACTGTTTTGTGGAAATAATTTTGTCCTTGCCCATTCTTTATGTTAGAGTATGTTGTTAACATAAAATAGCTGAGATGACAGCTGCATTAAATGCTGAGACTGTTCCATAAATAGTTTGATTCAAAGCTCCAGAAAAGCAAGCCAATCCCTCTAAATCCAACTTATTTAGAGAATGCCCAAAACGCCACCAGTACTGAGGAATGGGAAAGCAGACACACCTTTAAATAGTTTCTTGTGGAGTGGCATTTGGCAAGAAAACAGCTAAAGTAGAAGGCTACTGCTGCTTGCCAAACACCCAAAAGAGACTAAAGTCCTTTTAATTAAACTGACTGAATTTGGATTTGAAGCAGGCAGAGTGCTATTTGAAAAGGCAGAGGGAATGCAAATGGAATCATTTGGTTTAACACAGGTTAAGGGATTTGTTGAACTGACTTAAAAAACAAATCTGGTAAACTTCCTCATAAAACATTCATCGTATTGATACAAGTTATTTCATAACAAGGGGGGCTCCGCCCCCTGCTCGCTTTGCTCGCCTACCCCCGGCGTTGGGTATCCTGAAGTACATTAGTCGAGCTCGTTCGTCTTGGAGCCGTGCCCACTCTGCTTGCGGCATTCCAGATGTGCGTTGTAGGCGCCTGCGTTCGTTGATTTTATCCAGCCGGGCTCGTGTTTGTATATCCGTCAGTCGAGCTCGTTCGTTTTGAACCCGTGCCTGCTTTGCTTCCGCAGTTTCAGACGCGTGTTGTAGGCGCCTGCGTTCATTGATCTTATCTAGGTGGGCTCGTGTTTGTATCGTTGAGCTGTATTGTGTTTGAATTCGGTGTAAAGCATTCAGCGGTTTGTACAATCCCAAGCAGCACATTACTCCTAACTTCACCCCGCAGTAGTGCCACTCACAATATGACAGTGACGCCTGTGCCCTTCGTACTCTCTTTGTGGACCTGTGGGGCCGCCATAGCCTCTTCCGTTTGAATCCGGGCTGCAGTGCAGAATCCCCTTTTTGGCGTGGCTGTGGCGGTAGTCGTTAGCTACGGGTGCCTTGTTGCTTCATTTCTCATTCACATCAGTTGACCTGTTTCGTTTTTGGGCCGTGAGTCCTTCGTTCGCGGTGGATATGACTTCGATTACGGTTTATGAGACGTGCTGTACGCGCCTGCGCAGTACGTCTCATGGTCCCATCGCCGTGTACCTGCGTCCATACCATCCGGTTTAGTTAGTAAACCTGCGTCCATGCCATCCGGTTTACCATTCTTGGTTAGTAATATGGATATTTAATAAAGATTTACTGATCCAGTTTTTGTCTGTCAATATAATCCTTAGGTATACATTTCTGTTTGAATGTAAAGTGTCTCATTTTGTATTCAACTGGTCAGTAATTGGGAATCCATTCCCGGGCTCCCGGATTCCCGGACATTTTTCATTCACGGGAATGAAACTGCTGTAATTCCCGGGAAAACAGGAATGGCCAAGCTCGCATATATAGTGTGTAAAAGTACAAAAATCGATCAAGAAATAACAGAGTTATAGCTGAAAATAATTAAGGTGGCGCCATTGCTGCAGCTTGCTCTTCATCAGGCAACAGCTTTGAACAGCAACTTGAAATTGCAATGCGTCAGTCTGTTGGATACGCATTATCTGTGCCAATAAACGTCTCAGAATGATGGCAAGAAACTGGATGCATCAGTAAAAGCTGAAATGGCGGTGTTTCAGAGCAACGGCAAGCATGGGTGTTGTTTAGAACAAGTCTATCAGTATCTGATGACTGTGCCGCCTACTTCAATGGAGGCAGAGCGTGCTTTCTCAGCGGCTGGCATACTCTGCACAAAGGTGCGCTCTCACCTGGACGACTGCACGCTGGACATGTTGTGCTTTCTACGCTTTAATTACCGCAACTATAGATACATGTACTTATATGACAGCATGAACTGCTTGTAGATAAGGTTAGTCTTTTATTTGTGTCAACATATTGGAGTAGTTTTATTGAAAATAAGTGTCGGTCATTCTAAAACCATTCACATGTGAGATGCCCGTGCACTGTGTCATCCCTGGAAGCCCGGGATAACCCTAATTTTTAGAATCTCATACTATCCCTTACAACAAGAGTGCTTGTTTATTAAACTAGAAAATATTGTCTTCATTAGATTTTTTTATCTGTTTAAAATCAAGAAACAGTTTGTATATAATGTCATAAGGATAACTGAACACTAAATGAAACAAAAAAACAACACATCTTCAGCTTTTGCTATGTGAAAGTTAGGGCAAAAATGATCTATACATATATATATATAAAATCCCTTTGTGCGTCCAGGTGTCCGTGTGTGGGTGTCTTCTGATGAAGTGCGCATGCGCGGGGCACGGTGCGATGCGCGATATTACTGTCAGAGAAAGTTAGAGGCGTTTTACGGAAATACAAACCAGTATTACTGCGAGAGGAAATTAAAGGTACACAATACAGTGACGCATATTACAGCCACATACAAGCTAGTATTACTGTCAGAGGAGATTAAAGGTATATTACCGACGTGCACGCCTGTATTACAGCCAGAGAAAATTAAAGGTATATTACGGACGTACAAGCCAGCGGACGTACAAGACGGCATCCTTCAATAAGAGAGCGCACAAAAAGGCGAGCCTCAAAAGGGCGACCTCAATTGGGCGCAGCGAATAAAGGCGCGCGTAAATAAAGATCTGCGCTTTTGTTGCTCTTCACATATTCCAGAGCCATTTGAACTAAATTATCTACGAACGCCTTTATTCGCCGCGCTCAATTGAGGTTGCCCTTTTGAAGCTCGCCTTTTTGTGCGCGCCCTTATTGAATAGAGCCATACAAGACAGTATTACTGTCACAGAAAATTAAAGGCACACAATACACGGCGGCAGCCCACGAAGAACGGTCAGCTCAGCAAGTAAACATCAACAAAAGAAAGGCTGAAAGAAAGAAAAATACGACCAACAAAAAAAATGAGGTCAAAGTCCCTTGCCATTTAATATAGACTGTTCCTACTAATGTTTATGCACTACTGTTCTAGCGCCCGTTATTGTAACGGGCTAAATGACTAGTTACCTAATAAAACAGTTATCCATGCCAAGATTATAATTGTGACAGTCATTATGATTTGCTATTATTACGCTTTCCCATTCTCGCTTGTGTAGACCCCACATCTGTATTGAGCAAACTGTGCTTCCAGCTCTTGGAACAAGACTTCAGAATGAGAAAGATATAATGGCATAACTAGTGACAGACTCCCCAAACAATCCATTCTATAATTCATCCTGAATCACACCTGCTCTAGAGTACATTACAGAAAGAGGTAAGGAGCAGGATGGCCAGTTAAACGGCTTTCTCTACACTATTACCAAATGGTCTCACCTAATCATGCTTTTCCTCAAGTTGCAATATTGCAAGGTTTGAATAAGGAAAAATGTAGAACTTTATGTATACTATTCAGTTAACGTCAAATGTAGTGCAGTAGTTAACCCTGTTTGCAGAATCCTGTGTTTGAATCACACTCCTGGGGCCTCATGTATAACGCCGTACGTAGAATTCGCACTATAACATGACATACAGACAAAAGCGGAAATGTGCTTAACGCACAAAAAAATCCAGATGCATAAATCTGTGCGTACGCCAACTTACATGTTCTTCCTCTACATAAATCCCGGTCAGCGTGAAAAGTAACGCACATGCACGCGCCTTCTGTCCTGCCCCAACTCCTCCCAGAATTATGCCTCTTTGAATATGCAAATTAATATAAATAGCCCTTAAGCTCAGCCATCTGTGAAAAGACAATGGTAAATGCACGGGGGAAAACAGAAGAATTTCAGCGAATACCAAGTCGAGGCAAGGAAAACATACTATTTGTTGGTTTAAACAGTGGTATAATCAACAAAAGGCAGTTGATCAAGTGACATAGCGTGTCGGAGAAACTCGAAAGCTCAAGTTCACAAAGTCGCACAGTGCCCAAAATAAAAAAAGAAGTCACATATCAAAAGTTGCTGTGAAAAGGCGAGTCGTAGCCCACCGTCTGAGTGTCATATGAAAGCTTATTTGGGTACAGAGAAAAAAAAAAAGTCACACAGTGGGGGGAAAAAAGGCACGAAATGTCAACTTTAATGACAAAATAAACTACGTGATTAAAATGGAAATTTCGAGATTAAAGTAGAACATCATAAACTTCATCTTAAAATCGTTTAAATTTACTTGTTTCTCAAATCCCATTATAACTAAAGTAGCACGTTAAATGCTTTGTTTTGTATTTGATCTTCTGTGTGCTCTATGTTTGTGAATACTACGTGCATCTTAGCTTTCTCTGCCTCCAACAGGACACAGAATCCATTACATTAGTAATATTACAGCTCTCTGAATAACTAAAATACTGAGATGTACAGTGGTGTGAAAAACTATTTGCCCCCTTCCTGATTTCTTATTCTTTTGCATGTTTGTCACACAAAATGTTTCTGATCATCAAACACATTTAACCATTAGTCAAATATAACACAAGTAAACACAAAATGCAGTTTGTAAATGGTGGTTTTTATTATTTAGGGAGAAAAAAAAATCCAAACCTACATGGCCCTGTGTGAAAAAGTAATTGCCCCCTGAACCTAATAACTGGTTGGGCCACCCTTAGCAGCAATAACTGCAATCAAGCGTTTGCGATAACTTGCAATGAGTCTGTTACAGCGCTCTGGAGGAATTTTGGCCCACTCATCTTTGCAAAATTGTTGTAATTCAGCTTTATTTGAGGGTTTTCTAGCATGAACTGCCTTTTTAAGGTCATGCCATAGCATCTCAATTGGATTCAGGTCAGGACTTTGACTAGGCCACTCCAAAGTCTTCATTTTGTTTTTCTTCAGCCATTCAGAGGTGGATTTGCTGGTGTGTTTTGGGTCATTGTCCTGTTGCAGCACCCAAGATCGCTTCAGCTTGAGTTGACGAACAGATGGCCGGACATTCTCCTTCAGGATTTTTTGGTAGACAGTAGAATTCATGGTTCCATCTATCACAGCAAGCCTTCCAGGTCCTGAAGCAGCAAAACAACCTCAGACCATCACACTACCACCACCATATTTTACTGTTGGTATGATGTTCTTTTTCTGAAATGCTGTGTTCCTTTTACGCCAGATGTAACGGGACATTTGCCTTCCAAAAAGTTCAACTTTTGTCTCATCAGTCCACAAGGTATTTTCCCAAAAGTCTTGGCAATCATTGAGATGTTTCTTAGCAAAATTGAGACGAGCCCTAATGTTCTTTTTGCTTAACAGTGGTTTGCGTCTTGGAAATCTGCCATGCAGGCTGTTGGAGTCGTGAACACTGACCTTAATTGAGGCAAGTGAGGCCTGCAGTTCTTTAGATGTTGTCCTGGGGTCTTTTGTGACCTCTCGGATGAGTTGTCTCTGTGCTCTTGGGGTAATTTTGGTCGGCCGGCCACTCCTGGGAAGGTTCACCACTGTTCCATGTTTTTGCCATTTGTGGATAATGGCTCTCACTGTGGTTCGCTGGAGTCCCAAAGCTTTAGAAATGGCTTTATAACCTTTACCAGACTGATAGATCTCAATTACTTCTGTTCTCATTTGTTCCTTAATTTCTTTGGATCTTGGCATGATGTCTAGCTTTTGAGGTGCTTTTGGTCTACTTCTCTGTGTCAGGCAGCTCCTATTTAAGTGATTTCTTGATTGAAACAGGTGTGGCAGTAATCAGGCCTGGGGGTGGCTACGGAAATTGAACTCAGGTGTGATACACCACAGTTAGGTTATTTTTTAACAAGGGGGCAATTACTTTTTCACACAGGGCCATGTAGGTTTGGATTTTTTTTCTCCCTAAATAATAAAAACCATCATTTAAAAACTGCATTTTGTGTTTACTTGTGTTATATTTGACTAATGGTTAAATGTGTTTGATGATCAGAAACATTTTGTGTGACAAACATGCAAAAGAATAAGAAATCAGGAAGGGGGCAAATAGTTTTTCACACCACTGTATACGTGATATCATTTTCATGATGATAGGAGTTAAAGCAGGTTATTAAACATGGGAACATAGTGGCGCAGTGATTGCTCATGTCTCACGCATGATGCCTGCTGCACCATGCACGACCTTCGATGAAATACTTTACTGCAGCAGTACGGTCTCTTTCAAACATACTAACCTCCAATTCCTGTCCTTACTTTTCTTTCTCCAAATACCTAATCGCCACACAATCAGCTCTGTAATAGACGTTAAGCCATCTGTAAGCTTAGAATGCCGATTCTTCAAAACTTTAAGGAACATTGAAATATCTTGGTAATACATGTTTAATCATTCTATCCATCTATCCTTCCAGTGTCGTGTCAGCACCAGCAACAATACAGCGTAAAGCAGGAACAGTCCCTGAACTAGCTACCGCTGCGGAACCGTGTCCTCACATGTTTAATTATTAACAATATAGATTATTTAAATGAAGTTAAAGTTTTATCTGTATAATAAACACATTTTGCTGCATGTCATCTTAAAAATTATATCGTCATCATATATAAATACGCGCTTTATAAAGTAGCTCAGGTTGTGCAATATTATAACTGCATCGCAAGTTTACAGTGAGGTAATTGTACTTATAAGTACAAACGGTTCTACAAGGAGCACTTGACGGACTGATTGAGTGCGTTTGTAGTTCTTGGGATGAAACTGTTTCTGAACCATGAGGTCCGTACAAGAAAGGCTTTGAAGCGTTTGCTGAGTGAGAGCAGTTCAAATAGGCAGCATGGCTGAGGCAGCGTGTGCTTGATGCTGTATACTGATAATTCTCTGCTGTAGATCTGTGATTCCCCACTCAGATATAGTGATACAAATACTCCGAGTGGTGCAGTGAGAGTAATATGGAAAAAGATGATCTGCTGTGGCAACCCCTAACGGGAGCGGCTGAAAGAAGAAAAAGAAGGTGCAGTGAGAATAACAACACTAAAGCAGCTATGGTATTTGGAATACTTTGGCTATTCCCTAGAACATTATATTGTTACAAGCTAATTACAATCAGATGCATTAAACTAATAAACAATATGCAGTTAGTTTCAGTGTATACGATAAAGCCGCATCAGGGATGTGGATCTAAAGAATGGGTAACCACACAGGAACAGTAGCACTGCTTTGATGCTGGGTGCCGCCAGTCTGCAAAACAGAGTGGAGAACTTGCGTATGCCAGGGTTGGAGCTACCGTGGAAATGTGCGTGGCTTTACGCCAAGTTTAGGTTTTATACATCGCGACTTGAGCGTGGAAACGTTCGTACGCAACATTTTTGTGCGTACGCACCATTTATACATGAGGCCCCTGGTCATTATCTCTATGAAGTTTGTACATATTCACCATGCCTATGTAGTTTTTTGTCTGAGTGCTCAGGTCTTCCTCACACATGCCAAAGTACTGAGTGCTGTATTACTCTGTGACTTTAAATTGGCCCCGAGTACGTGCAGTATTACTCTGTGACTTTAAATTGGCCCCGAATACGTGCAGGAGTGTATGAGACTGTCCAATTGTGGACTGGTATTCCAGCCAGGCAAGGTTCTAGGTTTGTATCACAGAAATCCAGAAAACTCACAGACCCACGGATTACTCAGGCGTCAGAATGTTAAAATGTTATTAAATCCTATGCATAGAAATGTTTGTGAAAAGACTACATGAACAAACATTATAAACAACTGCTTATGAATATTATGGTCTTTTATTTGGAAATATGTATAGCACTTTGAGCTTATCTGCTAAAAATGGAACATAAAAACAAATTGAATAGTGGAAATATTAATACTGGCTATATTTTCCAATCAGTCTATTATTCCAGAACACTACATCATTGTGGATGAAATTAAACTGGCAGTAAATTTAGAGATAACAACTCAACAATGTTTTCATTGTCAGAGAAACTTTTATGTTCTGTTCTTTCATCTGAATAATTTCTTTTTCCATGTGACCTCTATACATACTGGAACAACAAAAGATAGGAAATGAAATAACAATGTAGATCAAAAAGGGGTAAACTAAACTAATGGCTAACAATTTTACACTGTAGTTCCAAAGGTCACAGAAGGACATAGCATACAGGTGAGTAAATTATGGACCAATTTTCTTTTAGACTCCAAGAGAAACATCAAGCACACATCATTGTGTCTTTGTCCCATTTTATGTAAATTCCACACATAATGGGCTGATGGGAGTGCACATTTAATTATGTATTTCAAGTGCCGTGAAAACAGCCCTTCAAGTGGGTGTTCCCAAAGAGCACAGAGCATCCACCACACCATTAAGCATAAGCGAGTGTATTTTTACAGTATAAGGATTCAGTAGATTCAGTCCAGCATGCACGTGCTGTTCGAACGAGAAGAAAAAGCAACCTTCCAGTGACCTTGTTGGAAAACAAATATACTGAAGCATATTTGTCTGATATTTCTTATAACACAAACGCATGTCCATTTATGAATGACTGAAAAGAAATTAAATGATAGTTTTAGACTGGCGTAGTCAAAGTCTAGTCCTAAACCCAATGCAGATGTTGTTGTAGGACCATAAAAGTACAGTTCATACTTGAAAACCTACCAATGTCTCTAGATTAATGCAGTTATGCAAGGAAGAATGGATTACATTTTTTCCAAAGTGATATGAAAGTCTGATATTGAATTATTAAGCATTAGATTGCAGGAACTGCAGCAAAAGGTAGCACAATTGTTTATGAAGTATAAAGTGACAATTACTTTTTTTAAAACAATAAAACTTGGTGTCGGATAACTCTGCCTGATTATAGAAGTACCACATTTCAAATGCTTATTCTACAAAAACGCAACAAGATAAAATAAATTTCATTGCAACACAAGAAAGGGTATACAAAATAGATTTTTTTCACTGTGTTTTAAAAATAATGTCTTAAAGGTGGTCACCATCATTAGCGATACACTCATTAAGATGATTTCTAAACGCTTGCATGACTTTTTCGGCCAGTTCAAGGGAAATAGCAGTGATTTTGTGGTGAACATCGTCCTTGAGGGCTTCAAGATTTTGAGGTTGGTGTGTGTATATACCTTCGACTTGAGATAGCCCCACAAGAAGAAATCGCATGGAGCAAAATTAGGCAAACGTGAAGGCCACTGACATCGCCACATGGGGAGATCAGCTTCCACTGAAACATCTCCAGCAAAACTTGCATGGAATTCTGTGCCATATGAGCTGTTGCCCCATCGTGTTGAAACCAGGCATCTACCACATCCATTTCTTCCAGTGGGAGCCAGAAAAAGTTCTCTAGCATTTCAATGTAACATTCTGAAGTGACAGTGAACGTTGCTCCATCCTCCTCAAAAAAGTAAGGGCCTACAATGCCAAATTATACAACGGCGCACAAAACTATAATATGCTCACTGTGCCGGGGTCTCTGACGAAGTTCACAAGGGTTGGTTTCAGCCCAATAGCAAAATTTTTGCTTATTTATGCAACCATTTAAATGGAAATGTGCCTCGTCACTGCACATGACGATAGCATCTTGATGAACGGTTTGCAGAATGTTTGTGCACAACTCTTTACGGCTCTCAAAGTCTCTCTCGGCGAGTTCCTGCACTACCATCATTTTCTATGAATTGAAATTAAGGTCCTCATGCAAAATCCTCCTCAAAGAGATGTTGGAAATGCCTACGGCAGAAGCATGTTTGCACGCTGAATGTTTAGGAGACTGCAAAATCGATGCCCTTACACCTTGGATATTTTCAGGCGTTCATACAGTCCAAGGACGGCCTGGAGATTTTCTGTTCAATGTTGTACCAGTCTGTCTAAATTTAGCCACCCAGTGAAGAATTGTTTTCTGATTTGGGACGTCACTGTTAGGAGGAATGCTGAGTGTGTTCAGAAGGCACGTTATGTAGTGATGATGGATTCGTTGTTTTTGAAGAATGCTTCAACAGCAAAAGCACGGTGCACACTGGACCAAGGCATGTTACCAGCTGAAAACTACAAGGGATCACCAATCAAAGGACCCCCACCCCAAACCACTTGGCTGCCTCTCACTCGCGCAATGACCTTGAGAAATGTGGTACTTCATTTTGGCTCACCCTGTATTAAAAAATTACAATTTGTTTACCTGGATGTCCTTTACTGAATACAGTATGTGATTGTGACTGAAGACTAGAAAACATCTAATGTCACAAAATGCAAAAATAGAGCAAATCCAGAAGTAGCAAATAGTTGTTCATGGTATTGTCTTTAGAACTTCTCTATATTGTGCCGGACACCTCAGGCTATGGCTGATGATACTAAGTGAACCTACATTGACGCACAAAATATTGTTTCTGTCTCTCTAAATTACATTACATTCTCTGTAGATGTTACATTGCAATAAGTTGTCACAATGAAGGGAAAGATCATACACAGCATAAAGATAGTGTGAAATACAGGCCATGCTAACAGAGTCAATGAGTTATACACAAGTGAAAACTCACAAGAAAACAGCCAATTTTTTTAAAAAAGGCTGAAATGTGGTTATATAAGAGTGCATCTTTTTCCACTTGGTTAAAGAGCTCAGATGTTGAATGTAAAGCCATGGCGCTTTAAAGAGCTTTCCTATCAACTGCTTTTGGGTATAGAAAAAAAAGGATTATTAAACCAGTAAATGTAGGCATTAATATTTTATTTTCTCTGAAATTTAAATATATACTACTTTGTCAAAAAAATCTCTCTAACTCCTAGTCGATTACATAACTGTGATATAATAAATGTAAAGATCAACTATACAATTAATCTTAACAGTAATTATTAAAGAATCTCATTAAAAATATTAAATATCAAAGTGTCACTCTTCATGTAAAAGTTTGGTAAACTAAACATTTAATGCGTAAGGTGGCTGGCACAGAATGATGGATTAACAAAAGTACCACAAAGGCGATTTTAAGTTAAAGAGATTTTTTTTCCCCCATTAATTTCTTGCCAGTTTCTCATGCTTAAAAAAGAAGGTCTGCTACTATTTTAAATAAACATCTTTGACTAAATATATAACTTATTATGTAATATGTTCCACATTGTACACATCTTGCAGACTAAATGTGCTTAATGTGATCATTTTAAGTCAGAGATGCAAGGTCAAAAATACAACTTTATATATGCCTATTACTTGGGAAATTGAGTCAGAAAGGGTAATTGCAAATTAAAGCTAGATACTGCTCTTAAAATAACATTGTATTCTCATTTTGTGAGATGGTTTAACTCAGTCATATGAGAGGAACAGAAAGGTGACAGATGTATTGATTACAGACTGAGCATGATACTGTATTAATGGGGTAAAAAAGAAATCCACTGAACGACTGTCAAGCCTTCATAAACATGAGCAGACAATGTAATTATCACAGCTGTTTACCTCTTCTCAATTACTTGTGAATGGAAGTGACCACATATTTTACATTCTCTGCTGGGCATTAACACCTCATTGTGAGATATTGTCATCATTTTCAGACTGAAGGCCTCTAGTGTTATAGGTAGAGATTTTAAATTTTGCAAAACCCCATCAAAGGTTAACATTTCTTTTATCCTGTAAATAAACCACATCAATCAAACACTATGCCAGCTTACCAAAACAAGACTAATTACATTGGATAAAATAGAAATTTACTGCATCATAAAATGACTAATACTTTTTTAACCATTGCAATTGTACTGACATATAATAAAAAGTGAAAATTAGAATAGTGTCCTTCAGGAATTTCACTAGAAATGAGCAAATCCCTTAAATCCTTCAAATTTAACACCTAAAACTATTTAGAATATGAAATGATATGGACAGAAAGACAAAGATGCATTGTAAGATGTTTTTAAGGTGGGGGTGCTCGCGGTACAAAATAAAGTTGTGACATCATTACATTTAAATAATAGCAAGGAAGTGTTTTAGAAATACAGTTAAACATGATTTACATTACCACACGCCAGCACACAAATCACGTACAGGTTATATTCCAGTGAAGTTGTTGGAGACTGGGAATTCACTAAAAAGCAGAAATTAATGACTGCAAGATTATGCAAAAAGGAACAATTTATTAAACAAAAATAAAATAAAATTTGAGAACATTAGTACCAAAACAAATGTGTTACAGCTGACTTACAGATGTACAGTTTGTAATGGCTACAACTTTTAGCAGCATATCAGAATAAAAAAAAGATTTTAAAACATTACTCTTAACATTCCCTGGAATTATTATGGAAAACTATTCTGCACAGTGGCAAAAAATAAAATGAAACGGATATCTAATTGAAATGGCTATTCACAACCCAAGATTTCTCACAACTTGTCCATTTCCCTGAAGTTCATGATGAATGGATGCTTGGTCACTCACTCTTGTCTGTAAAGAGGACTAAATGAGTTTCATTGGTGCTGAATCCATTCTTTTCTAGGTTAATATTGTTGTCTTTTCATATGTAATGTAAATTATGTCCTTGGTAGATTCTTGCCGTGCCCCTGATAATGTTGGGGCAGGCCAATGCTCCCACGACAGTACAGTGGATTAAGCATGTTTGGTAATGGATCGATGAATGTATAACAATTTTGTCCAATAATCTTCTTGTTAGTAGCAGTTTCTGAATATGTCGTACATGAAGAGGCCACTCTGCTTTTGCACACTAATGTCAACTGAGTGTTGCAATTGCCTAGTATTCAAATGAACAAAATAAAGAACTCTCCAGTGCTTATAAATACCAACTGGCTGTAATAATAATAATAATAATAATAATAATAATAATAATTCATTACATTTATATAGCACTTTTCTCAGTACTCAAAGCGCTATCCACACAGGGAGGAACCGGGAAGTGAACCCACAATCTTCCACAGTCTCCCTACTGCAAAGCAATTAAGTCTTTTTTTTTTATTTAAATAATTTCAGCTGTCTTTATAAAATCAAATGCTTTGAGTGATGTGGCCTCCAGCAAGAGTGCTGTAGAATCCCCAGCATTCTCCTTCCCATGCCTATGTAAAGAACCAGTTACTGGAGATGTCATGTTTTAACTACTTTTAATATGCAGTCAGTTCTATAGCAATAAAACATGCATATAGGCACTGTGTCATCCTAACCATCTTCCAAGCAAATGTAACCTTTTACAGGGTCACATGGACCTAAAGCCTGTCTCCAATTCTGGAGAATAGGCAAAATGTCAGTCCTTCTCAAAGTACACAAGCAAACATCTGCAATTCCTGCCAATATACAATCACTATTCAACCCAGCATAAACATCTGTGGGATATGGGAGGAAATTAAAGTACTTGTAGAAAACAAACACAGCCACAGGAAGAGCAAGAAATTTCACAAAGGTAGTGACCTAGTGGAGAATCAAACCCTGTTCGCTAGATATGTGAGGCAGCAGTGATAATCCATGTGCCTTTAGGCTATTCAAGACATGCATTCCTAAAATGCAATTTAGGAATTTTTCCTACTTTAAATTTGGTAAAAGCACATTGATTGATTTGATTATTGCTAGCCTGACATTGGTTATGGTAAACTAGTGCTCAACTTTTTCTTGAGTTATAACTTTTTCTAGAAAAATGTATTGCATGTATAAACATCTCCACAGTCTTAAAATAAAATTTCAATTTCCCTAAAGATGCTTAAAAGAAAAACACCACATCATACATTTATTTACAGAGCGCCCCAATACCATACAAATTCTTCATTTTTAGATATATCACAGATTTGCATTGACTAATTTGCACTTTTTAATAAAATCAAAAAAAGACCTGGCCAATTGTATCCCCAGCAGGACATATACAATGTTACTGATAATTAGGTCAGAAATCTAAACATCGAAGAATACCTCATGTATATAAATAAACTGATGGAATTTGATGTTTCTGCTTGCCTTAATTCCAATGATTTACAGTGTCCTACAGTGAGACTTTTAACTAAATCATTTATTAAAAATAAGTACATTTCAGATAATAATTCAATCTAAATAATTCAAGCTAAAATAAGGCTGGCTTAAAATGCACATACAGCAGCAGATTTCAAAATCTGCTATTTTTAATATTAGCTCATTTCACAAACATCTACTTGCACCCTTACTCTTCTTTGATTTTAACTGGGCTGTTACCCTTGTATGATTATTGTTTAAACTGCTCTGTGATGAAGAATCAACATAAAAAACCTCGTGTGAATTAAAAATGAAGCAGAAGGAGCTATATTTGGAAAGATTATATGGTGGCTATGGATAAACTTTGAAGACTTACTTAAATCCAGTCCATAATGTTCAGTTAAATTTAAAGACTTGCCTGATTTACGGCATGGCACACAGTATTGCCAAATCATTAAAATATAGATATACTCTTACTTATAAAAACATATTTCATTAAGAACAGATCTGGACAAAATTAGGACGAAAAGCAAGAGGAGCACCATGACTAGACTTCTTCTTTGTTTCTTAGTGCAACAGATTCTGCAGCATCCATTCTTGGATACATTTCTCTTACTGTTTTTACTCACATCTTTCAGTGTATTGTGAATGAAATACCTCAATAATGTTCGGCACAGTGGATAGCGCTGCTGCCTCGCAGTTAGGAGACCGGGGTTCGCTTCCTGGGTCCTCCCTGCGTGGAGTTTGCATGTTCTCCCCGTGTCTGCATGGGTTTCCTCCGGTGGCCGCCCACAGTCCAAAGACATGCAGGTTAGGTGTATTGGCGATTTTAAATTGTCCCTAGTGTGTGCTTGGTGTGTGGGTGTGTGTGTGTGTGCCCTGCGGTGGGCTGGCGCCCTGCCCAGGGTTTGTTCCTGCCTTACGCCCTGTGTTGGCTGGGATTGCCTCCAGCAGACCCCCGTGACCCTGTAGTTAGGATACAGCGGGTTGGATAATGGATGGATGGATGTTCCCTTGATCCTCTATATTTTAAAGCAGACTAACAGTAGTGTTTTTGTATGTGCTACTCTTTTCTTATAGTGACCACAGCACCTCTGCCTCCCCGTTCTCATGAAGCAGACAGAATGTGATGGCCCAGGCCATGTCAAAGGGCACAGCATAGTCGCTGAAGCTCACCTCAGTCAACATGCTTCTTGGTTTTGTGTCTCTGACCTTAAAAATGTTCTGCTGTTGTAAAATGTATTTTTAGACTTTGGTAACAGTCCAGTTTATTCTGGGACTAGGTCTCATTTTGCACGTTTGCTGCAGTTATTTTGGTCTATTTTGTAAAGTCTGATGCTTAGAAGAGCTGGTGTTCATGTGTTTCAGGACATGAGCAGGGTATGTGACATGCTGAATCATTTTGCATGTGCTGGAGGTCTGAGGAGAGAAGGACAACACAGGGTAGTCCTACTCATATTATGTGTTTGCTCTTGGATATTTTTTTTAATTTAAATGGTTACAGATAGAATACATGGTTAATGTGTCTGCAAAAACAAACAAATCAAAACACATTAAAAATATTTAACATACAGTAGAATTGATTAACTTTAACTGGAGTAAAGCCTTTTTAATGTGGAGCTATCAATATCAATGTATTCTTTGTAAAATTATGCTTTGCTTTTACAAAATAAGCAGGAGAAAAGGCTCTGTCCAGCTTTTCTTAGAACAAAGAATACAAGAAGAAAATATAAAAAACAGATAGTAGGAGGAAATATATCGAGTATGACTTAATGTCGTAATGCTTTATATATCACACTAGCTCTCTCCACGGGCTAAGACTCAGAAAGTGCAAATGTAAGACATTTAGAAAAAATGACATTTTTTTTTAAATCATGCCAACAGTTGTAGTTTGCAATCCTTGACTAGCAAAGTTAGCTCAAAAAAATGTCTGCTTTCAAAAAGCAAACAAACCAAGAGCTTATCTTTTGCAGCTGCAGACATGTCTCACCTTTTCCATTTACTTTACAATGTTTTTTTCCACTGCAGCCAGAAATATTGATTGAAGAAGCATCATGAACATCCAAGGACTGTTCTCTATTGCCCCCTTGATGCCTTGGAGCATTAAGTTTGTTTTTAGAGATGCACTAGGGGCCTACAGTGCAGGGAATGTATAATGAATGCGAAAGAGAGAATTCTTCACAGACATGCAGTCACCAAAGCATTTTTAAAAAGTCAGAGGAGTACACTGAAGAGCCTCTTTAAAGTTTCACACCCTGTGAAACAGCTGCTCAATCACTCCCACTCCTACTTCTCTTTCTAAAATAACTTCCCTTCCCATGAATTTAACTGACCAGTTTAAAAAGACACCTAGGCACAAATAAGCACACGGAAATAATACAGATCATATTGAAATCATGGGTGTGTTCCATAAAAGGGTAAAGATGCACAGAAATGCACTAAGGCAGGTTACCATTAGAAAAAGCACAAAAAATAATGTATCAAACCTTCATTATGCCAGCTCTTGATCCTTCTTATCTGAATGTCGGATAATTAACAATGACACAGACTCAATTGAGGAATACAAACTATGAGAGACTTCTATAAGAATGCAGACAAAGGCCCCAGAAATGAGTCAAATTGGAGTAAATTACATTCATAATCCAGACATATATAAGAGATTTCTGTAAGGATGTAGACTAAGGCTCCAGAAATGAGTCAAATTAGAGTAAATTACACTTACAATCCACAGATATAAAATAATCCAGAACCAAGTATGCACTCACTATGCACAACATCTGTATCTATCTATCTATCTCTATATCTCTCTCTCTCTCTATATATATATATCTATATCTATCTATCTATCTATATATATATCTATATATATCTATATATCTATATATATATATATATATATATATATATATATATAGGGGGGCGGCACGGTGGTGCAGTGTGTAGCGCTGTTGCCTCGCAGTTAGGAGACCTGGGTGTGCTTCCCGGGTCCTCCCTTTGTGGAGTTTGCATGTTCTCCCTGTGTTTGTGTGGGTTTCCTCTGGGTACTCCGGATTCCTCCCACAGTCCAAAGACATTCAGGTTAGGTGCATTGGTGATTCTAAAATTGCCCTAGTGTGTGCTTGGTGTGTGGGTGTGCCCTGCGGTGTGCTGGCACCCTGCCAAGGATTTGTTTCCTGCCTTGCTCCCTGTGTTGGCTGGGATTGGCTCAAGCAGACCCCCGTGACCCTGTAGTCAGGATATAGCGGGTTGGATAATGGATGGATGGATAGATAGATAGATATACAGGTATACACACACATATACCGTGCATCCGGAAAGTATTCACAGCGCACCACTTTTTCCACATTTTGTTATGTTACAGCCTTATTCCAAAATGGATTAAATTCATTTTTTTCCTCAGAATTCTACACACAACACCCCATAATGACAACGTGAAAAAAGTTTACTTGAGGTTTTTGCAAATTTATTAAAAATAAAAAAACTGAGAAATCCCATGTACATAAGTATTCACAGCCTTTGCTCAATACTTTGTCGGTGCACCTTTGGCAGCAATTACAGCCTCAAGTCTTTTTGAATATGATGCCACAAGCTTGGCACACCTATCCTTGACCAGTTTCGCCCATTCCTCTTTGCAGCACCTCTCAAGCTCCATCAGGTTGGATGGGAAGCGTCGGTGCACAGCCATTTTAAGATCTCTCCAGAGATGTTCAATCGGATTCATGTCTGGGCTCTGGCTGGGCCACTCAAGGACATTCACCGAGTTGTCCTGAAGCCACTACTTTGATATCTTGGCTGTTTGCTTAGGGTCGTTGTCCTGCTGAAAGATGAACCGTCGCCCTAGTCTGAGGTTAAGAGCGCTCTGGAGCAGGTTTTCATCCAGAATGTCTCTGTACATTGCTGCAGTCATCTTTCCCTTTATCCTGACTAGTCTCCCAGTTCCTGCCACTGAAAAACATCCCCACAGCATGATGGTGCCACCACCATGCTTCACTGTAGGGATGGTATTGGCCTGGTGATGAGCGGTGCCTGGTTTCCTCCAAACGTGACGCCTGACATTCACACCAAAGAGTTCAATCTTTGTTTCATCAGACCAGAGAATTTTCTTTCTCATGGTCTGAGAGTCCTTCAGGTGCCTTTTGGCAAACTCCAGGCAGGCTGCCATGTGCCTTTTACTAAGGAGTGGCTTCCATCTGGCCACTCTATCATACAGGCCTGATTGGTAGATTGCTGCAGAGATGGTTGTCCTACTGGAAGGTTCTCCTCTCTCCACAGAGGACCTCTGACAGAGTGACCATCAGGTTCTTGGTCACCTCCCTGACTAAGGCCCTTCTCCCCCGATCACTCAGTTTAGATGGCCGGCCAGCTCTAGGAAGAGTCCTGGTGGTTTCGAACTTCTTCCACTTACAGATGATGGAAGCCACTATGCTCATTGGGGCCTTCAAAGCAGCAGAAAGTTTTCTGTAACCTTCCCCAGATTTGTGCCTCGAGACAATCCTGTCTCGGAGGTCTACAGACAATTCCTTTGACTTCATGCTTGGTTTGTGCTCTGACATGAACTGTCAACTGTGGGACCTTACATAGACAGGTGTGTGCCTTTCCAAATCATGTCCAATCAACTGAATTTACCACAGGTGGACTCCAATTAAGCTGCAGAAACATCTCAAGGATGATCAGGGAGAAACAGGATGCACCTGAGCTCAATTTTGAGCTTCATGGCAAAGGCTGTGAATACTTATGTACATGTGATTTCTCAATTTTTTTATTTTTAATAAATTTGCAAAAATCTCAAGTAAACTTTTTTCACGTTGTCATTATGGGGTGTTGTGTGTAGAATTCTGAGGGAAAAAATGAATTTAATCCATTTTGGAATAAGGCTGTAACATAAGAAAATGTGGAAAAAGTGATGCGCTGTGAATACTTTCCGGATGCACTGTATATAAGCTATCCTTACAAATTATTTTACTTAATTCACTTTGTCACTATTTCTTGTTTTTTTTCAGCATCAGCATTCAAACATCTGATTTTCTTTTCATCACTGACAAGCAGTATGATGGAGCATAGATATGATAACCTAACTGACAGAAGCTGATGTGCTCTACAGCAGTGATTCAGGTCACTCATGTTTCGGATCTTCTGCTAACACGGGAGCAACAGTGAAATGTCACATTATCATAACTTTGCTAAATATCATGGAGAAATGAGGTGATATTACAAGTGTCTGATCACGTGCAATCTCAGAGGAATAGCAAGATAAATATTAATATTTGAGAAATTAGTCCAGCAGATGTAACAGTAACTGAATATGTGACTACTATGTATACTGTAGAACTGGAGTAAAAAAAAAAAAAAAAAAAAAAAAATGCTTCTCAAAAAAGGCAGCTAAGCAGATGGCTTGTCTTTGAACATTTTTCTTTGCCATTCTGATTTGAACCAATGCACAAAATGGATCCAGGTTTATGCAAAAAAGAAAAAGAAATTCTATGCTATTACTTATGTATCATAATGCATAAGCTTTTACTAGTAAGACTTCAAGATAATGCATTTCTGCTCTGGGAAAAATTCCTTGTCCTCCATTCCACACTTTTGGGGAGAAATTTACAAGTGTTCATTATTGACTTTGGTCTCAAGAAAATGAAATTAGTAGGGATGAAAGACCTTTCTTTTGTAATGCTGATTTACTAATGGAAATAGTCCATTTGTCATGTGTATTTTAGGAATATTTATAGAACTATGCTATTATGTGAAGGAACCACTGATTTATATCAGGATATAGTGCTGCATCAGCAGGTTTTAACCATTTAATTTTTTTTAACATAACATATAGTAATACATTTGGTTAATTCTGACAAGACATGCAATTTTTGTTTGTCAAAAAAAAACACTACATAATAAATTCTCCTCTAGTTTTATAATAAATCTAGGTAAAGAGGATGGCACATGGTTACTTCAAGTGGTCTTACTGTATTAGTTGAAAACTGTTTTAATGTTCTAAACAAATCTATTCTAATGTTGTGTCCTAAATAGCATTAAAAGGTCAGAAAACCCTTGATACAATTCAAAGTGAAACTATTTATAAAATATGCATTACGATCTAATGGCTTGTATAAATACATATGCAGGCATACATTAAAGCACTCAGGGATGCTGCAGTTAACTAAGATAACATTCAGAAAAGTTGGTTTTGGCATTCAAAGATCATAAGGCCCTACAGTGGGTAGTTGAAGTTCATTAATCTGCTGACAAAAATGTTATGGAAAATGATACCAGCCAAAAGCAGTCTCAATCATCTTGGACCTCAAACACCTTCAGTGCCAGACTGTTGACCCCCCCCCCCCCCCCCTTGTCATCCAGCTGCCAATATTGTGTAGCATGCAAAGATTTACCAAAGAACTACCAATCAGCCTGCAATGACAAATGAATGATACTGAGTGCCTGTAGCTCAATTACTTGCATTGTCTCACTGTTGCTTGATAACTTGGGTGCATGTTGCATGTTTTCATTTAAATGTTTTATGAAATAATTTTGCATATATATTGCTTTTTTTTGTTGCTATTGGTTAGTTTTGTAATTTATACCAATCAGACACAACATTAAAAGCATTAACAGATAAAGTGAATAACACTGATTATCTCGTTACAATGGCACCTGTGAAGGGGTGGGATTTATTAGACAGTCAGTTCTTGAAGGCGATGTGTTGGAAAAAGGAAAAATGGGAAAATGCAAGGATCTAAGAAATTTTGACAATGACAAATTTTGATGGCTAGATGACTGGGCCAGAATATCTCCAAAATGGTAGGTCTTGTGGAGTGTTTCCAGTATGCAGTAGTTAGTATCTATCAAAAGTACCCTAAGGAATAACAAATGGTAAACTGGCAACAGGGTTATTGTTGTGCATGGGTAACAAAGGCTAGCCTATCTGGTTTGAGTCCAAAGAAGTATTATGCTAGCAGGGTGGTTCGCAGCTTACTATTTCACAGTGCCCATGCTGATCCCTGTGTTTGGCCAAAAATGCCTACAATGGGCACACGAGTGTCTGAACTGGACCACTGAGCATTGGAAGAAGGTGGCATGGTTTGATGAGTCATACTTTGCTTTAGATCATGTGGAAAGTCTGGTGCATATGTGTTGTTTACCTGGGGAAGAGATGGCAGCAGAATATACTCTAGGAAGAAGGCAAGCCAGCAGAGGCAGTGTGATACTCTGAGCAATCTTCTGCTGGGAAACCTTGGGTCCTGCCATTTATGTGGATGTTACTTTGACACGTACCACCTATCTAAAGACTGCTGCCAACCATGTACACTCCATCATAGCAACGGTATTCAATGATGGCAGTGGCCTCTTTCAGCAGAATAATGTGCCCTGCCACATTGTAAAAATTGATCATGAATGGTTTGAGGAATATGACAAAATATTCTAGGTGTTGACTTGGTCTCCAGATTTTCCAGCTCTTAATCCAATCGAACATCAGTAGGATGTGCTAGAAAAACAAGTCAGATCCATGGAGGTTTCACCTTGCAACTTACAGGTGTTAAAAGGACCTGCTGCTAATGCCTTGGTGCCAGATACCACAAGACACATTCAGAGGTCTTGTGGCATCCATGCCTCAACAGATCAGAGCTATTTTGGTGGCACAAGGGGAACCTACACAATATTAGGCAGGTGGTGTTAATGTTGTGGCCAATTGGAGCACATTGGCTACATTGTTGCATTAATGTAACTCCCCCCCATCAGCTTTTCTGCACTACAGGCACTATCCATCCATCCATCCATCCATCCATCCATCCATCCATCCATCCTCTTCCGCTTATCCGAGGTCGGGTCGCGGGGGCAGCAGCTTGAGCAGAGATGCCCAGACTTCCCTCTCCCCAGCCACTTCTTCTAGCTCTTCCGGGAGAATCCCAAGGCGTTCCCAGGCCAGCCGAGAGACATAGTCCCTCCAGCGTGTCCTGGGTCTTCCCCGGGGCCTCCTCCCGGTTAGACGTGCCCGGAACACCTCACCAGGGAGGCATCCTGATCAGATGCCCGAGCCACCTCATCTGACTCCTCTTGATGCGGAGGAGCATCGGCTCTACTCTGAGCCCCTCCCGGATGACTGAGCTTCTAACCCTATCTTTAAGGGAAAGCCCAGACACCCTGCGGAGGAAACTCATTTCAGCCGCTTGTATTCGCGATCTCGTTCTTTCGGTCACTACTCATAGCTCATGACCATAG
This sequence comes from Erpetoichthys calabaricus, assembly GCF_900747795.2. NCBI lineage: Eukaryota > Metazoa > Chordata > Cladistia > Polypteriformes > Polypteridae > Erpetoichthys > Erpetoichthys calabaricus. The sequence goes on from NC_041409.2 coordinate 62,100,725, forward strand.
GTGAGGGTAGGAACATAGATCGACTGGTAAATTGAGAGCTTCGCCTTGTGGCTCAGCTCCTTTTTCACCATGACAGACCGATGCAGAGCCCTCATTACTGTGGATGCCGCATCTACAGGCACTAACAATAAATAATCTTGATTAACGTGAAATGAATTTACCTTATTGCACACAAGAGTACCAATTTGTTAATCCATAACTTATTATAAGTGTATGTCTGTACACTTTTGTCCAACAAAAACATTGAAACAAAATGACCACACAATTCTGATTCTAATAGGCACAACGAATACTGCTCAAAAATGTCCATCACAAAGAACTTTTCTTTATATCCAAGAAATTGTCTGAGAAATGACTCTCTATTTATAACAGAAATTACATAAAAAAACTAAAATTATTGGACAGAAATCACTCAATGATGATGTTCACCACATGGTTACAGATAACATGTTGCATAATACGTAGAAGGTTTGCATTACATTAACTTACCTCTTCCCCATGTTGCTAACTGGAGTAGAGATATCTCGGTTGTTGTTTGTTGATCTCCTGCGTGTAGCAGATTTCTTTGCACTACCACTGTGAATGATGCCATCTTGCTCATGATTGGGAGTGCCACCCCCTTTGTTAAGGTCTCTTAGCACATCATAATTAATTTTGCTTGAGATCTTCTTCTGTTCCAACATCTTCTCAATAGCTTCCCCTGCTGTGCTGGCACGGATGGGTTCACGCTTTTTAGAAGATTTCTTGGGCTTTACCAAAAAGAAAAAAACTGTGGTGATCATTATTGTGTATAGATTGGTCAAAGAGTTTAACCTTCTGTGACTCAAACAGATTTCAATGACTGTCAACAATGACACACATTCATTTAAATAGTAAATTATAAAATAATGTTGGGCTAAGATGCAAGAAACTACGTAGCTATTACATGTTGAACATTGCAGTAAGAAACACATTTTAATATTATCAAAGTCTATAATTCAGAGTGGCAGCCGAAAAACACCAATCTTTTAAGAAGTTATGACTAAGCCTGGAATATCTTTCAGCTGTAACCCTTCCTTTGCAGAAATCCTGTAAATATACATTTAAGCAATTCTAGAAATGAAGTGGCAGGGAAAGCAAGACATTTTCTTGTGTTGTGTGCAGCTAAAGTGAACTCTCTCATCTTCAAAAACTAATGGAATAAACAAGAGGCAGACTAGGTTATGGTTTACATACAATTAAAATATGTATGCAGGGTATTTATTGAGCCTCATCTACTGAACCTGTCTTTATAATTTAGAATGGTTTTAATTATTTACCTTATGCTCCTTATATATTCCAAGCTCTTTTTCCTTTGCAATTCTCTCCTCTTTTTCTGAAAGGGAAAAAACACAAACTGAACTTAATTAAGTGCACGCTCTAGGGGTTATTAATTATTAATTTGTTTGTAGTACACAACACGAAGGGGCTCTACATGCCACTTACCTTTCTGTTCCTTCAGGTAATCAGCATTTTCCTTCATCCACAGCTCAGTTTTAATTTTGATTTCGCTTTCATTAAGAAGATACTAGAAAGAAAAAGGACCCACAGGTAACCACCTTAGCCAAGAGTCTATGGCTTTAACACAGAGCTGCCTGCTGTTATTCTCTAAAGAAAACTTCTTAGATATTCTGCAAAGAGAGTGGTGACTTTTAAAGTTATCACACATTCAAAAGTATGTGACAGAATTTTTTCTGCTAGATTAGAAATTTACCCTTTCAGGTCCCCAGTTTCGATGCTCATGTAGTTTTGATTTTTTTCTTTATTTGTTCTCATGTGATCTGAAAACCTTGAAATAAACCACAGCTTTTCACTGAAGGAATGGCCTGTGTTTCTAAAATTACAATTGTCCATGACATTACACACATTGTTAACATATAAAAAGAAGCACTTACTTTTACATAATTTACAATTGTACTCAGAAGCTGTGCACAACTTAATGCTTACAAACAATTCAGGATGTATTAAAGTGGATTTTTACAAACAGATGACAGAACGCTTATAAATGTGCATTATGTATTCTATCTTAGGCTGTGTCACTAGAGATAAAGTGAAGAAAACTCTGTTGCTGCAGCACAGTTATCTCTTAGTATAACCCTACAGATGATGATCAAATTTCTTACTATGAGCCCGAGTGAGGAGTTGACTGCTTCAGCTATAGTTACCTTGCCCAATTAATATGGATGGATGGAGAGTTAATACTTGTATCAGCCATAAAAGCCTAGCCTGCTAGAATATTATATTTCACCTTGTTTAAATTAGGTACCACAAATCCTAACCTGTCTTACCTGTCCCCCATCATATAACCTACTTTACCAAGGACCTTTGTGTTGGTGGATCACATTTCATGGTCTGAAAGTAATTATATGGCATAAGTCTTAACATATCCCATTGACATCAAGGTTAAAATGAAAATTTTAAGTTTGGAAATGTAGCAGTGCCTTTGTAAAACTTTGCTTTTATTAGAGTGTATAGTACTGGTTAGTTGGCCAGTAGTGGAATACAAAGTTTTCACTTTTCAAACACTGTAAGCCTATCTCCCTATCAGTGTTTTATTTTATTAATTAAATAATGGACTAACTCTTTATGATTTGTAGTACACAATTATGAGAATGAACCACTTTGAAAAAAGGTGTCTTGTGCATTTAATTTCTCTGACATCCTGAATGGGCATAATTTATTCAAGAGGGAGAATCTCAATTCCATTAAATATCACTTTCAGCAAGACATCTACTTTTTATTTACTTTAGCAATTTTAGGGTTCTCACTAAACCAAGCACACAAGAGTCAGATTTCATTTGACTAGTTTGTTGTCTTTATTAGCCTAGCTAAAGTAGAATAAGAAAATGGATGTCTGAAAGCATGAAATAATACTAAGTGAACATCAAATAACAAATTATCCTATGGCATCTTCCTTTTGGAAACAACAAAACTGCACTTTACAAATAAATTTCTAATTTAACAGGAAAAAGCTTTCCAGATCTGAATTAATGAATGTTACCAGTGATATGCTTAAAGGCACAGTATGCATTATCCATATGGTAGTTGTGGCTGGCGTGCGTCTTTAAATTGAAACAGGTGACTTCATGCAAAAAAAAAAAAAAAAAATACTGAAGAATCGGTGCCAGAAATCCCTATGAGGGCAGGTCTATTTCCTATCCCTTCTTAATAGTACATTAATGCTACTTCTTTTTATTGATAGACCCTGTAAAAATAAGTTTAATTAAAAGATGAAATTCTTTCATGTCAAAGACTATGACAAGCAATATTATATTTATATACAACATGTAATTTTGGACATATTAATAGAAAAATAAAATATGAAATGTATTATGTAAATTTCATATTAATTTGCTTGTGAAAGAAATGACAGTACTGTATATATTAAAAGGCATTAAAGAGTTAGGTCAGTACACATATAAATTATAATGTAATTTATTCTTCTCTATTGGTTTCTTTTCAGATGGTCTTTTCTTTCTAGAACTGGTATTGCTACAGCAAATGTGATACTCAACTGCCAACTGAACAAAATTCACTTCACATTTACAAATTTCCAATTATGTACTTACTCTCTCAATTTCACTATCATCGATCCCATTCAGATCCAGTTCACCATTTTCACCATTTTCTTCTGTTTAAAAGAATAAATAAATAAATAAAACAATAAAAGAAATGTTTACAATCGTTGAAGGTTCAATCAGTTATTTTCCATCACACACCATTTCTAAAATGGGACACTTTTCATTTCATCTACTGTGTAAGCTACATTCCCGAATACTGTACATCTCCACAATCTAACTAGCTGGTCACATTGGAGACATTATATTATATTATATTATATTATATTATATATATATGGCATTCGTAGTCTGAATCACAATCTGATTGTATGGGTGGTTACCTACCAGGTAACACTTGTGGTTGGACAGCAAATCGGCTAACATCCGCCACGGTGCCCTCTTTCAGTTGCGAGAAACAGATCATAGAATGGTTGAAATAGTTTTACTGTCAAATAATGTAATGAGTACGCAACATGTGTTTTAATTCTGGGCACATCAAGCGTACACACTCACTGCATACCCCTCTCGGGGAACCGAACCTCGGACGTCAGCGCCAGAGGCGAAGCCTCTAATGTTGCGCCACGGCGTGTGCTTCGTTCATTTGACAGCATGTAGATTGGGGTACGCCTGATGAGACCAGAATTAGGGCGAAACACGTGTCGCGTACTCTTTGCATTATTTGCCAGTAAAATTATTTCAACTATATCATATATATATATATATATATACATACACACACACACACACACACACAGTGGTACCTCGGTATACGTCTGCTTTGGAATAAGTCCAACTTGGTATACGTCCTGTTTGGACGCGAAAAAGTTTGCTTGGTATACGACCTTTGTTTGGAATACGACTTGCGTGCTAGAACACCGCGTGTGGTATAGCGGGTCCGTGGCTTCAAAAAAAAGGGCCAGGTTTTAACCTGTATAGCCGTGTCGTTCTCCGTGGGTGCGATTGCACGACCGTGGGGGAGTTAATGAGGAAGTTGGAGCGAGTTGCACCTGCACAGGTGGGCTGTGATCGGGAAGAGTGAGACTGCATTTTTAACCTTGGATTTTATCTGATTTATTTATTGTTGTTTTTATCCCCAGAGAACACTTGTTTTTATGGATATTTATTAAATAATTATTTATTGAAACCATAAGCACTGCACTATTTGTTTGGACACTGATTTTTGTTTTAAATAAAAGCACCTGGCATTCTTTCACTATCTCCCTGCATCATTTGAGAATTGTCCTCATTTGTCAGCTCATCTCTGTGACATTACCGACACTGTCGGGTTCAGGGCTCCCCGTAACGACGTATGGGAGCGTGGAGCGGACCTTCATCGTCACACTGCGCGCTACCCTACGCTGCCCACAAACATCAGTACGCCTGTTGCTAGCATTCAGTGAACAATCCGCGCGCTACCCTTGTTTACCTCTCTCGACACAAAGCCACGACTGCCCATGAGCGTAAGTACGCCGGTTACTAGCATTCAGTGAACAACCCGCGCTATAACTTTGTGAATTTTCCCATGATTTTGTGTTTTTTCGCGTAAATTTGAATTGATTGTTGAAAAGTATGAAGGTGGCATGCGTATCTGGGGCCTGGCTGCTGCATACCGTATGCCGAGAATGACGGTATGTATGATTGTGAAAAACAAAGACGTTATTAAAAACTAAAGTGAGGTTAAATTTTCATTTATTTCATCTAATTGCTTTTGTATTTATGTATTTTAGTATTAAGCAGTGTTTAAATTATTTTATACAACCCCATCAATGTATAATATGCCAATAACAATAGGATTTTTTTTCATGGGAACGGATTAATCATTTTACCTTTATTTCTTATGGGAAAAAATTGTTTGACTTATGCCAAACAGGACGTATACCAAAGGATCTGGAACGGATTAAGGATGTACTATATACCGAGGTACCACTGTGTGTGTGTGTGTATGTATATATATATATATATATATATATATATATATATAAAAAATAAACTGTTTAGCTGCATCTTACTTATTTATTTGCTGATGCAGCTTATTCAGACCTGGATGTTAGCCAGCTATGATATATTAACACAAACAAGAGTGTTGCATGATAAACAGATTACAGCAAGTGACCATAAACAAAACGGCTGTGTCGAACTGAGCTTAATAAGTAAGTAAGCTTAAATGCACCATATGCTAATCATAATAAAGACATAGCAGCCTATTAGTGTTTCCATTAATAAGCTATTCTAAATGCAGCAATAGGAGCTTTGTGGCATGGATCCTACATTGACTAATATAAGAAATAGCCAGTTTATCATTTGGAGGACTGTTGCAATTTGCTTGAAAACCTACACTGTCATATATTGAAAGAAATATGTCTTAATAGTGCACTTGAGGGTCTAAGGAAAGTTAAAAAAATGAAATGACCACAAACATAAAGGAAACTAGTAATCACACAGGCTACTTTTCCGCCAGTTCATGTTGAATACACTTGAAAAAGTCATGTTTAATAGAATTTTCTGGCACTCATAATATCCTTAGGCAAGAGAGATATGAAGAATTAAATACACCCCTCAAAAATGTTGTACACCTTTTACCCAATGTAAAACTGCAAAAATCTCATTCTACATCAAGGATTATAATCAGATAACTACGGATAACTTAAATTATATTCAAAGACTGCACTTTCTAACGAACCTATCCATGATATTTAAGAACAAAGTATAGCAACATATATATTAAGTTTCTAAACTCTTTTGGGGCTCTTGAGACTCCCCCAAACCCATCCCCCCCAGCAGGACGACACGCTGATGAGTGTCCCGAAGCGATCATCGTGTCTGTAGAAGACATGCTATCAATTGCTGGAGTAACTGTAGGCTCCCAGCACTGTAGCAGCTCGCCGCAAAAGCAAATCTGAAAAGATTGCGGTCATGCTATGAGCACCTGCTGTCGATGGGTGATGCAAGGAACAATATAAATGCAGGGAACAGTATTACTTGGCCACTAACCTGGCCACGACCATGCCTGACAGCTGTGTCTGTGTTTAGGAGAGTGGTAGATTCCGCTACAATAAATGTGCTTTTCCTGTTTTAAGAAGAATAAAAGATGGTTTTGCTAAAGTACTGAGACTCAGCCTTTTATTTTGGGGTGCAAGACAGGGACTTGTATATACTGTATATACACATACAAATATACACATTTTTTTTGTAATTATAAAGGGTGGGGAACACATCAATGTAATTTGGAGTCTCTCCCTTTAATATGAATGTATCAATGATGAAACTTCAAATGCCTAAATGTTGAAAATTAAGATAATGCCAAAACTTTACAGGAAACCTTGTTCAAAATAGTTTGAACATACACATGCACACATTTTTCACATTAATGACTGACAGCAATTATTTGTGGCATTATGTAATTACCAAAATATACTTTTGACAACAATAATATAGTGCAGGATAATCACAACTCCAACATGGTAAAATGTTATTTTTTGAGAGCACATTTGTATAAAATATCCCACCAGACGTTTACAAAGTAAAGGCATGTAATTAAAAAAAAAAAAAATTCTATTGTTCATAACATGACTAATGTTCGATGCTCTTAAAAATGTAAGTCAACTAAAAATGAAAATAAACCCATAATAAAGTATAAATTTAAGTAAAAGAGTAAGTGTGAATGTGGCTACATTTACAAGTAAAAGATGCAATGTTCTTATATAAATTTAAAAAAATACATGTTTAGCTTTAACTTGTGTTTCTGGAAAGAAATTACTAACAATTAATTGGTCACTATGTATTGGAGCTATTTAAACAAAAAATGAAAACAGAATAAAATGGATCTTACTAACACTTGTATGGCAAGTTTAAACTAATGATTGGTATAAATATAATAAGTTATTTACAACATTTGTTATTTTTTGAAAAAGGTGCTAGTACACTTCTGCTAGGCACTATTACAAGAAAATAAACACACTGCTTTGCAGTAAAAAGGAGCAATATGGTTAATTACTATAAGATAATATAGTAGCAATAAAAATAAAAAAAATAAAAATACCCTGATGCAAAAATGCGTAAACACAATGAAGTGATATGTATATGGAAGAGAGCTAAATGGTGAATGACAGAGTTCAATTAAATGAAGAGAGAAATCAGTGTATTAATTTTTATCCTAACTTGTTTAAATTACGAAAAGAGAACAGGATGCTGCTATTTTGTATATAATCCAAATTGACTTTTTCACTCACAAAATCTCATGGAGAGAAAATATATTCGAAACATGACACAAGGTACTAAAATGAAATAATAACCTACAATAACTCAGTAATTCTTGTAAAGGAGACATTTGGAAGGTTTTATTGGCTTAATTAAAAAAGTACAATATCTGTGTCAAAACTGCTGATTGTTCTTTTTGTGGCCAATGGATACTGGCACAATTTTTTTTCCGAAATGCCTACTCTACTAATGTGAACTTCTGAAAGTCAAACAGCTTTTGTTTTATTACTGAAAAAAAATGTACAAAGAGAACTGGTCACATTAAATAGGATTATTAGCTAGGTAAATATCAAGTGGAAAATACTGTCAAAAATACAGTTAAATCACAAAACTAAACAGATAAAGGCTGTCATATACAAGATTAAAAAGGGGAGATTTAGTAAATGTCTGCACAATATATGCCTACGATTTATTAGACATAGTAAATTCACTTCTTGTATTCTTAAGCATCTTTGATTTCAAAACAGAACAAGGCATATCAAAACTTACAAATTGGTATGTTCATGTTTATTTGAACATTTCTGATTTTGGTGAAAACAAAACAAATGAGAAACACTGATTCACTGTAGGACCTAACTATCTATACTTTCTTGGCCTGATAATGTGTCTCAGAGATGCAGGTAACCTATCTACTTGAGACTAATCATGTTTATACCCGAAAACAAGCGTCACAGGTAATTAATTCAGGACAAGTGGACCAATGATAATGTCTCTCAGGATATTGCTTGAGGGGACAGAGCTGAAATATTACAGTAATTTAATGTAGCTTTCAGTAATCTACACCTAAACAGATGTTCATTGTTTAACTGCTGTAAAAGGAGGAAAAAAAAAAAATCAAAGGACACTTTCCTAATGGTAGTACTGTCTTTTCTAGGTTTAATGTCTACCCGGCCCGAACCACCAAACACAGGGATACTCTAACAGCAAGGCCAAAGAACCTCTTAATAAACTCCTGTGTTACTAAAATGGATATTGGAATGTGTGGGGGCCACCATATAATGACCTTTAAAATGGTAAGGGGGATACAGCCCAAGCTATAAAAGCTACAAAACAGGTGGCACAGTAGTGCTTTAACTCATTCATATAAACAGACAGACAGCTGAGGACTGATCAGCACACTCTCAACCGGTATAAAGGCTCTTGAAGAGGACAGCCTCAGTTTAATGGCATCTGCCTCCAAGCTCATACAAACAATCATCTTTACAACAATGATTACACCCATCTTGGTCACATCGAAATGTATATCAATATAACCAGTTCAGTCACAATTTATTATTTTTCTATGCATTTTTCAATAAATTTAGCTCACAAATCACATATGTTCTATATCAGTCATTTGGGTCTATTCTTTAAAAAGGCACAACATCAAAGATATGAGTGTTGATATTAACATCAATCGTTTTAGTTGTTATCAGTTCCCTCTATTAGAAATTAATAGAAGAATCAACCTGCTCTTGTGGAGGTCCAGATAATACTTCAGACATTTGGATTTCTGAATTATGCATTTGTTTGCTATAAAAAAGATTAACAGCAACACATGAACACTTGAGTGAAGGCACCAAGAAATCCAAATGTCAAAGCATTAATACATGGGTTTAGTTAGAGACAGACAATAGATTAACCAATTGTACCTCAAATGTTGTATGTCACCTTGGACAAAGGCATGAATCAAATAAGTAAATGCAAACATGGTTTAAAATAAGTGCAGCACATTTGACAAAATTAGACTGTGAAGAACACACAAAATAGAGGGGTGGTTACTATACTTTATTTATTTAAATTAAAAACTGTATCCCTTTGACATGAGTGAAAATCACAGTGAATGTTGTGAGTGGGACTGATAACAGGTCCTCTGAGATTTTTTGTGCACTAATAGGAATATGCATATTTCATACAACATTGATTTATTAACTCATGACTGCATGGGCTGCATGAAACTCTTTCTTCATGTGAGTAACAGTGTGATGAAGGTCAGTCAGGATAAAATATATATTATACATACACTATACAATATGTGGGAGATATAGAGAAATGGATTGTCATCTCTAAATATGATAAATGCCACTAGTGTACAAAGTCAACTGACTGACAATGCGATGCCACACTGCAATCATATTTTAGAAAAAATATGTTATGATGTCTACTTTTTTTTCACAATGCAATAAACATCACTTTCCTTTTATTACAAACACACTTTGAGCCAATCAGTACGTTCCAAATATCCTACATACTCTTAACAGTGTGAGATTTCCTGTTTGGCAGCACTAACTGTGTGCTTCATTTATTTTGATTAAGTTACTTATTTATTTATTGGTAGTTATTGCTAATGAGCAGGACGCACATAATCCTAGTGAGTTGTCAGCTTTTCTGAGGTATTGTTTAGAAGCTGGTTGATTCTTAACAATACATACACCTTATACTGAAACAAATATACTAAAATACCCTGTTATAGTTAAATTCATATACACAGGCATTTAATAGTGGAAATTATACTGGACTAAGAGTATTAAACTTGTGCTAATATGATTATGTTAAACAGGTATTTGCAAATTAATAACTGGAAAATCAAGGAGGTTGTAAATTTGCATGAATTTTTTTTCTGACCAATGTTTCAGTGTGGAATGTATGTATGGTTAAAAAAGACTTCTGTCAGTCTTTGTGATTTTCTGTGCTGTAGATGTCTGAAGGCTATTTTTGTTCTTGCTAATAATTTATTTTAATTAGTAGTTGACTCTTATTGGTAAATTTTTTATTGAATATATTTTTATATCTTTTTTAACCTGTAGTCACTCCTTAAGTGGATATTTTTATTTGGCCAAGAAGGAAAAAAGCTTTTGTCAGAAAAATGACACCTCCTAGATTTATGTCTGAAAGTTAAATGTTTCAATATAGATTTATGAAACCTGCAGAACTTTATATTGTCAATATTCTCCATTGCATTAGGTTGCAGTAAAAAAAAAGGTTGTTTTCCTTAATTTAACTTAAATGTAAATATAGTATTTTGTAGTGAAACTCTTCTCACACTCACACACACACACACACACACACACACACACACACACACACACACAGATCTTCTTAAGATAATGTGTGATATTTTGACATCAGTTAATGAATAAATAAACAATGTCCACACTAGATAACTTGGGACACGCATTAAAAGCTCATATTTTCTTTTTTTTTAATAATTTACTGATTTTATAATTGTACTACAATGAATATATTGCAAATGAACAAATTAGACACAATTATTCATTAAATGTATTATCCAAAAGTAACATCCAAATTCTACATTGTAATCAAATACTGTAATAATAATAAAAAATAATAATGAATATTTTCTCTGGGATCATAATCACCTTGACTTTGTTCATATACATGTTTATATAACTGGATGAGATACACTACTTCTCTGAACATACACTACAAATGAGACAGTGAGGAATGCCTTAAGTGAGGATCTCCCATGCCTGTAGATCAGTGAATTGAGTGCACATGCACCATGGAGTAAGTTTCTTTAAACAGCATTCATATAGCACAAAAGGCAAGTTTCAACAACACAGCTTAAGACAGAAATAAAAAGAGACATCAGATATAAAATGGTGCTAAAGCAGCAGTTCCCAGCTTCTCTATGCCCCGTACCCGTAGAAAATTAATTAAATTTGATTTAAGCTAGCACACCTTACAAAATTAATATCACATCTGAAGATGAGGAAGTCAAATTTCTAATATTTGAACCACATACAGTACTGTGGGTGAACATATTTAACTAAAATAAATAAGCTTTTAACCCAGTGCATAAAATTTTAATTGAGCAATTAACCTTGATAAATCTCAGTCTTGTAAATGTGTCCTTTGTAAAGCTTTAGACACTCAATTGACAATCCAGGGGTTGAGATATCCCACAAAGCAGCAAGTGCCACAAGGAAATGACTTATGATAAAGTGGTTTGGCAGATTGGAGACCCTCCCGAAGCAATGGGTGCTGGCACGTTGCCAAACAATGAAACACAGTCGATGAGCTTTCTACCCCAAATTACATATGTACTGCAGCACAAAAACAGATGAACTGCACCATTAAAATTGCTGCGCAATTGTCAGGCCCACTAGAATCAGTAATCACTGACATTTCACGATCAGGGCTTGTACAGGGTGCCTTGTGTGTTGTCTCAAGTATATGCTCTGACCGTGGTGAGTAATGTCTCGGTGAGGGAGGAATTTTATTCACAACTTCGCTTGGTGGTTGATGGGTGCCCATGAGGCGACACTCCTCTGGTCATGGGTGATTTCAAAGTGACCAATGGCACGGACAGGGTTGGCTGTGAGGATTGTTTCAGTCCTCATGGGTCTGGTAACCGGAGTGAAAGATGCTCTATGTTCCTTGACTTTGCAAAAGGTCAGGGGCTGCGGGTCGCTGGATCCTGGTTCCAGCACCCTGAGTCACTGAGACTTGTTGTTGCTACTCTGAAGATCTGGCTTAAGTACAGAAGGCTACTACCTACTAGGAGAATGAGGCTGGACCTGGCCAGACTCCAAAATCAAGCTGTTTCTAATGGGTTTGCATGAAGTTTGTTTGAAGAACTTACAGACTTGGGTACAAATGCTGATCCTTATGTGAAGTGTGAGACCTTCCGTGACAAAACCCTGAAGGTTGCTGAGTGTTGCATTGGTGTTACCAGTGTACCCAGTAGGTGGTGTTTCAACTTGCAGGGCACCCTGGATATCATCGAGAGGAGTCACAGCACACAGCTTGATGGCAACTCCGGTTTGTACCTGGAACTGAAAAGGACAGCTGCAAGGGCTCTGAGGGCAGATAAGGTGTTTGTTAGAGGAATCTGTGAGCAGGTGACACTCCACCTATGGTTGAGTGACTCACGTCTTGCTTACAGAGGAATCTAGGCTTTACACACATCCATATCCAAATGTTTCTTGGAGAGTTGCAATCAGGGCAGGTGATGGAACAGTCCTTACGGATGACGCTGCAATTGTGCCCCGCTGGGCTGGGTATTTTGAGCAGGTGTTTAAAGCTGATCCTCTGGCTATGACGTTGGACATCTCTGGGTCCACGGTTCTTGTGGCTGATCCTCCAAATAGATGTGAACCACTCAGTCTCACTGAGATTGCACAGGTGGTGAACCAACGGAGGGTAGGGAAGGCTGCAAGGATCTGTGGTATGCAGGGTGAACTTTCCCAAGCTGGTGGTAAGGCTGTCCTCCATGCATTGCAAGCAATCATTGATTCCATTTGGGAGACAGGCATCATCCTAGCTGACTGAAAAATGGGGTGATTGCCTGGACTGCAACAACTACAGGGAGATAACGCTACTCTTGGTGCCAGGTAAGGTACTTGCTAGGGTCATTCTCAATAGGATCCGTGATCGCTTGCTCATCTACCAGAACAGATCTGGTTTTATGCCTAAGAAGTCTTTCATTGACTGCATCCTGGCATTGAGGGTTCTCATAGAGCGTAAACATGAATAACGGCAGAGTTTTTTTGCAGCCTTTGTTGATTTTCATAAAGCGTTCGACTCAGTTGATTGAGCTAACCTGTGGGGCACCCTGAGACTTTGCAGGATCTTCCCAAAGTTGCTGGACATTATGGCTGGCCCCTACAATGGTACTGTGAGTGCTTGGCAGAATGGAGGCAAAACCTCTGCGTTTTTCCTAGTTGATTCTGGTCTTCATCAGGGGTGTGTTCTTGCTTCTACTCTGTTCACTGATCTTGACTTTGCCGACAATGCTGTGATCTTCGTGGAGTCAATGGAGGATCTGATCAGGGGTCTCGAGAAACTGAGTGAGGAGTTTGTGTATCTGGGCTTACGAGTGTCCTGGATAAAAACCAAGATACAGGTCTTTAATGACCTCCTGGGCACAGCCGTCAGCTGTGTGTCTGTCTGCAGAGAAGAGTGTTTTCCTTGTCGAGAAGTTTACTTACCTCAGCTGGGACATTCATGTCTTTGGTGTTTCTACCTATGAAGTCAGTAGATGAATTAGGAAAACATGAGGTCGCTGGAAAGGGGTGTGTGGTGCTCCTGATATCTTTAGAAGACTTTAGAGTCCTGGTGCTTCCTGTTTTGTGATATAGTTGTGAGACATGGACGCTGTCCAGTGACCCGAGAAAAAGACTGGACTCCTTTAATACTGTGTCTCTTTGGAGAATTCTTGGGTACCACTGGTTTGACTTTGTGTCAAATGAGTGGTTGCTCATGGAGTCATGAATGAGGCACATTACCTTCATTGTGTGGGAGTGTCAGTTGCGGCACTATGGCAATATGTCACGATTCTCTGAGTGTGATCTGGCTCACAGGATCCTCGTTGTTGAGGACTTGCATGGCTGGACCAGGCCAAGGGGACATCCATGTTAACACCTGGTTGAGGCAGATTGATGGTCATTTCCAGGGGGTGGGCCTACCCAAGGGATCCTGAGCCATTTTGTCATGGGGTGTGTGCAGCAACATGCTATAACAGTGTGTGTTCCACAACCTGACCTGCTTGCACAAAAAATCTATACTAGACCTCACCCTTCTCTATTGATTATTGCAAGGTCCGAAAAAGTTTAGTCTTTACGAGCGCACTGCCCACAGCAAGGAACCTGTGGCTCATTCACAGATGACAATTGCATGTACATAGCATAGAACAGGAACAGTAACTAATAAATGACCTACAAATGATGGCACACTGCAAGACACCGATTACATCACAATAAAGTCAGAATAATGCACCTCACTCAATTTTGGTGAACTGCGACACAGCCTTCCTCTTTGTCGCACCCCCTGAAATGCCATCTTGCACCCCCGGGGATACGGAAACTCCAAGGTTGGGAAGCCCTGTGCTGAAGCAACCCTTCACAATTAAAAAAGAGAGTTAAAGGTAATATAAAAACATACACTGAACAGGATTAAAAGTTACTACCAAAATCTACAGTATAATATGAAAAATAAAATTTGCAAAGAATGTTTTTTATCAAGTAAAAACAAGTTTTATCATTTAAATAAAGTACTAAAATATACTTTTAATTGGATATTTCTGAAGTTTCTTTCCATAATGTTGAAAAAAATATCCCTGCTCTCATCAAATAAGAAAAAAAGGATGAAAATAGCCAAGGTTTTACACTTCTTCAAAAACTATACAATTATGAAGCTTGAGACATCTTTAATTTGAAAGAGTTTCAATATAACTCCTTTAAAAGATTATGGGTTAACATGTGGCCAATGGAAAATTTAAAATCTTTAATAAAGCTGGTCTGATGTGGTTTTGATGGTTTCTCTGTGAGGTGTAGCATTTCAGGGATTCTCTGATAGAAAAAGGAAGATGCTGCAGGGTGCAAGTAAATCTGTTCAAACTTCAAAACTGAAGGCTGTCTCTCAACTCATCTTTGTTCTTTTGTAAAAAGAAAATGTCTTGGCTAAAGATCAGTTATAGGTTATATATGCACACTTCAAAGTGCAACTAGTAACTGGAGTATAGTTAATTCAGGGACTTCGGCCTAAGTCCAGTCACTGACAAAGAGTTGAAATTGAATACCAGCTTCACCAAAGCACTCTCCTCACACCATTGCATGACAATGAAATGTCATAATTCAGTATACTACACTATATTAAATCTGACATGATGCTTATGGTAACAGTCTTTTGTTTAAACATAGGCCATATTAGCTTTTCTAATGGCTTTGATGTTGACATATCTGTAATTTGTAGTGAAAAGAATGAAGTATTCCCATATTAATTGCCTTAGTAGAAATGAGGGGGAAAAAAATAGCAAATGTAACTTAACATCTGTTTTTAATACGCTTAGAAATAGTTATGTACTTGTTAACAGTGTGACCATGAAAATGAAATGATAAAATGAACAATGTGTTACCTTTCACAGTGGTTTTGTATTAAACGACAGTGTTAGTGGGATAATTAAAATAAATCATTCAAGCCTGTCTACAGGACAGTTCATATCCACGCTGGTATTTGTCCATTTCCGTGAATCGTGTGCAGCATGGTAAAAGTGGTGGGGCTTTTTCCAAGTGTGTCACCCATTAGTACATAACCTGGGCATTTCATATTTGAAGTATTTTGTATCTAAGCTGGGAGTGAGTCGGAAAACTGAAATATCACTTCTCTACCTCATTTTTCCATTCCTTTTTCTTTCTGTGTATCTAGTGGAGTTAAGCCACTAACACCTTTATGTTAACCAATACACATTATTAATTAATACAAAGTTCAAGTAAAATAGTTACTGTATATCACATACTAACCACATGAATGTTTCAGGAAACAGAATAGCTTACAACAGAAAGTATTAAAATAACTGCTCTCCTATTTGAGTTCAAGTCCTTACAAGCCTCTACAAGGAAGTTGCTTTCAGAGAGCTGTGGATTCCCAGGATAGCTAAGCATTGATTGGAAAAGAACTGAAGCATTTTCAAAATGGCAAAGCACTGTATTATACTGCAATAAACACAGGCAACATTAGCTATACTGCTTAACAATCTGTACTTAGAATATTCTATTTGTTGCATTGTTACTGTCCAATCGATAACTTCAGATATCTTTGCCAGGAATCACTAGTTCAGTCCTACGCACTACTACTACTAACATACGTTTTAGTATTTTAAACTTGAATTCACTCCATAATATACCTACATGTATGCCTACAAAATATTCGGCTCATTAGGAAATAGGACCTGAATGCAGAAAAAAAAGAACTAACAGGTGCAGGTCTTGAACAAGTCCTTAAGATCCCTCAATAAGATACGAGTTCCTACTGCTCCTTTAGTTCCACTGACACCCCCTGATTAACCCCCAGCAACACTTCATTCTTGAGACTGGACCAGTTTGCTGTACATTGCATGAACTTCATAATACCCTCAAGTAAGACAAACTGGAGTGAATAAATGTTTTCTAATAAACGTATCAAAAATGTTCAATACATCATGATGTTAGCATCATTTTGAGGGACTGGTATTGAGAATTTAGAACTGACAATTGGGACAGTTAAACAAACGTAAATAAAAGCAGTTTCTATGACTTTCTGAAAATTTCAAGATAAAAAACAAACTATTCTATAAAAACAATATTGAACAGTCGTCTCAAAAACACAATGAATTACTGCCACTAATACTTAGCTCCAAGACAAAATTAAAATAAGCAACAAATGACATTTAACATGTGAAAACAAAACCTCCTATGCAAGTTTCTCAAGGTTTATGGGTACTCATTAAGAGTTATCTATTGTCCTATGTCACTTTGTGACACCTTTTATCATTGACTGCTTGAGCATTCTGTTATATTAGGCTATTATACAATACCACTTATATTAATCAAAAGCTGAAGTTTTTGAAGCTTACTATTAATAAAATACATCTATCTAAGCATGTAAAACTAAATATTAATCAACAAGATCATGGATTTGGCTCTCAGGGCCACTCTTTTTAGATTGTCTATACTGACAAAATTCTTATACCTGATCCATAGTTGGCACAAGAGCTCCACAGAACTAGAACTAGAAATAGAAATGGATCCAATTCAGCCTTCAAGAAAGCACTCATCAATTACATTATTCACCAAAAAAATGCCTTTATGACTACTGTTAAAGATCTAGTAGTGTAGTGTTATGGAAATTACTTTTCCCTCAACAACAGAAACAACACCTTTTGGTGAGCAGCCTCATATTTGTAAGCATTGTACAAAGGTACAAAAAACACATTTAATTTATTAAATTTATCATAGTCTTTTATGTTAATTGTTCACATTCTGACCATAAGGGATTACAAAGCATGGTAAAGCTACTGGTGGAACCAACCTCTCGACAATCCAGAACATTCAAACTAAAGATTGATTTGTGACAATCACATGACACACTTTTTCATCTCCTGTCCTCTGACAGCTGACATATTAGTATAAAACTGTCACTTTCAGACTGAAAACACGGTGTTTTCTCCTCAATTCAGGAACTCTTGATAATGATATTTTGTTAATCTGCTTAGGTTAATGCATGTTTATATCAGATTTTTCAGTGTGTGTGTGCTAAGATTTATGAAAGCAAGTATTTCATTTTGCTATACTACAGAAAGAATTCCTAAATTAAAAACACACACTATTTTATAGGTGATATTTGTAATTTTAATATCGGTTTCTTTTGAAATGATACTATTGAATAATTATTTTGTGTAAATTAATATGAGACTTGAACATACAATGTAAATCCGGTACAATTACAAACAAGCAAAATGCTTTTCTTTTCTCACTGCTAACAGCTACTGAAATGTACATGGTTCCTAAACCTAAATACAGCAGAAAGCTTAAAAAGGGGTAAACAAATGACATTTAAATAAAAAACACACACACACAGTTTCTTCTTCTGTTCTACTGCTTTCCTTTCAAGATGAAAACATGTAAAGAGGTGGAGGCCTTCCTGACATATTTCTCCCATTGAACAAAAAAGATCTGTTGCTAGGAAATGTGCAAAAAGAAAAATAAACGGCTCATTTCACCATCCTGAAATACAACTGAGGCTGGAAAGGTTCTCTTTTTAGTTCTGCTGCAAGTTCCTGCTCCATGTTTAAATACCCTTAATGGAGAGTGGGGCTCACAATACGGTAACATTTCTTTGTAAAAGCCAATTAAACTAATATGCTCTGCCAGGTCCTTTTTGGCTAGGAACCAAAGTGCTTTTTCCTCAAGCATCATGGGATCTAATCAAGGTAAATAATTCACACTGAAAAAGTTGCAGATGAAATTGTCTGTGCGATTCATCC
The DNA here is from genome assembly GCF_900747795.2 of Erpetoichthys calabaricus. Classification (NCBI taxonomy): domain Eukaryota; kingdom Metazoa; phylum Chordata; class Cladistia; order Polypteriformes; family Polypteridae; genus Erpetoichthys; species Erpetoichthys calabaricus. The sequence continues at coordinate 62,119,304 of NC_041409.2, forward strand.
TGATTAAAACCAGAATAAAAAAATGAGAGGCGAATCTGATAATTTATTCATATTTTTTCTAATGAAACCAGTTGATTATTTTACTCAAAGGAGGGAAGAATTACAGCTACTAGCTTTGAACGGATGATGCTCACACGACTTGTACCAAAATATTTCACAACTCCTTAAAAAACTGAATTCAAATTTAAACAAGAGTTTTCTTTTTAAAATTAATAGATAAGATAATGGATTCCAGTATATTCATCTTATCTCATGTACTGTACATAACAGAAATTTGGGAGAAAATGAACTAGAGAAACATAACTTAAAAATATCAGAACCAATGAAACTCGTTGAGGTTGGTGTTGGCACTAGGTGCAAAGCAACCCTGGATAGGATATCAGTCCACTGCAGGACGAAGACACACACGACAAATTTACATACACACTGGGTAAACATGTACACTCGGCAAAGACAGTGACTTTGCGTGGGTTCAGATGGCTGACAATAACTACTGTGGCTGATGGAGAAATGAAAGTTGTTAAAGAAATTTACATAATAATTAGCATGATGTAAAATTTACATAATAAAACCTTCAAATATTTACTAAATGCTAAAAATTATAATTAAAAATTCAAGAAGTGTATTCATTAATGAAAAAAACTTATTTTCTGATTTCATTACTTATATTATTCATATAATTTGTTTTGGATGCAATTTCCTTTTATGCATTTTTCATTGTCTAAATCTACAGTAACTAGGGGGCTCCGCCCCCTGCTCGCTTCGCTCGCCAACCCCTGGTGTTGGGAATGACAAAGAGCGTGATGTATGAATGAGATATAGAATAGTGTGAAGGTGTAGATGATGCAAATAGAAAGCAAACAATAAAGTGTGTGGCACAGTGTAAAGGTTTATTTGAAAATTTCTTTGTACACGCCGTTTAAGTGTAAAAGGTAATTTCAGGTCAGAACTTGTAATGTCAATGAAGATGGTTATTGTTGTGATCAGAGTCAAGTTTGTCAGAGCTTAGAAAGAGTTGTGTCTCTCCAGGAAGTAATGGAATGACTTGGGTATTTATGTTTTCCACATTAATATTTTTTGGACATAATATAGTGCGTTGTGCTAAAAGGGGCATTTGGTCTAATGAGATTGCTGTTCCAAATCTGTCTGTAACTAAGTCGTCGCAGATAAAGGCTTGAGGAATTGTAATAATATGTGGGTGAAGTTCATCTGTATTGGTGAGTGTACCATCTCCCAGTTGTAATAAGCAATTGTTATGATCTGGTTCTGGACATCGTATCTTTTTTACTAACTGTATCTTTTGAAAGCAATGCCAATTGTCTGCGTATTTTAAGGTGCACTGAACAATAGCTGAGCGTATGGCATGTGGAAGAATAGCTAAGCACTGTCTAAAATCTCCTCCTAATAAAAGTACCTTTCCTCCAAATCGAATATTATTATTCATAAACGTTTGTAGAAGTTTATGAATGGTGTTGAGTAAGTGACTGGATGCTATTGTACATTCATCAATAATTAACATTTTTGCAAGACGGATGTCACGTGCAGTGCCACCGTTAATGTTCATAGTGGATACCGATTTGTAGGATCTAATGCAGTTGATAAAGATTTCACTTTCAGGTACATCGTTAGTTAGAAGCCTCTGTAGATATTCAGGATATGAATGTAAAGGAGGCAGTCTAATTTGACCCTTTTGACAACAACGTGTAAATGTATTACTTGTATTGCCGGTTGTTTCTTCAGGGAAGTGAACTGAATGACAATGATTGCAAATGACATTCATTAATCCAAATGAATTTTCCTGGTGTATGTTTTGCTTGTGCCGTTTGAGAGGCGCGTTGTTGCATGTGTAGTATTTGGGACGTGTTGTTTTGGAGCTGTAATCGATTTGCCTGTGCTGTGTGAGAAGCCCGTTGTAGCCTTCCTTGCCGTTAACGTATGTCTGAGACGGGAGGTGTTTCGTTTTGAATCCGTGCCTGTTGCGATGCAGCACTTTGATTGATTGCGTCATGTGGATCTAGGATGTAGATTTGTGCATATTTGCGTTGTTGATTTGTTTCAGGGTGCACTGTTCCAATGCGATGCAGTATTTGTGCACATATGGGAAAGCAGTATGGGCCATTGCGTTTTGGTGGCCTGATATTTACTCCGGTAGATGCAAAAGCAAATGAACTATTGTAGGATCTAATGCAGTTCATAAAGTTTTTACTTTTAGGTACATCGTTAGTTAGAAGCTTTAGTTGAGCTTTGCGTTTTTTGAGCCGAGACATTTTTTCTTTTAGAAATATGGATAAGTAATAAGGAGTATTGCACTCACTGTTAATATGGAGCCTTTTCTGCGGTTGAACGGTTAATAGTGCCTTATTGTAATGAGATCCACCTATGCTGCATAGTGTGAATTGTGTTTGGTCCCGTTATCCGAGCGGTATCGTTTTGTACCTGTGATCGTGAATTCATGACTTGTTTGTTCTTGAGCGTGAGAAATATGGATAAGTAATAAGGAGGATCGCACTCACTGTTAATATGGAGCCTTTTCTGCGGTTGAACGGTTAATAGTGCCTCATTGTAATGAGATCTACCTATGCTGCATATTGTGAACGTGTTGAGATGACGTATGTTTAATACGGACGGTTCATTTAGAAATGTGGCTTTGTGTGTCATTTGTTATTTATGTTACTGTGGTCGTAGATTTGTGCATATTTGCGTTGTTGATTTGTTTCAGGGTGCACTGTTCCAATGCGATGCAGTATTTGTGCACATATGCGAAAGCAGTATGGGCCATTGCCTTTTGGTGACCTGATATTTACTCCGGTAGATGCAAAAGCAAATGAACTATTGTAGGATCTAATGCAGTTCATAAAGTTTTTACTTTTAGGTGCATCGTTAGTTAGAAGCTTTAGTTGAGCTTTGCGTTTTTTGAGCCGAGACATTTTTTCTTTTAGAAATATGGATAAGTAATAAGGAGTATTGCACTCACTGTTAATATGGAGCCTTTTCTGCGCTTGAACGGTTAATAGTGCCTCATTGTAATGAGATCTACCTATGCTGCATGTTGTGAACGTGTTGAGATGACGTATGTTTAATACGGACGGTTCATTTAGAAATGGGGCTGTGTGTGTCATTTGTTATTTATGTTACTGTGGTCGTGGGTCTGAATCGTCATTTTTGTGTACGTTTTGTGTGCTATGTCCATAGTCTGTCCCGTTTCGTGTCCAATGGGCTTTGTGTGGTGCTCGCGGCTTCTTTTTTTTGTGTGCTTGTGGCTTGTTGAATCCTCCTCTTTGTGTGCGTCCCGTTTCGTGTGCAATGGGATTAAATCCTCCTCTTTGTGTGTGTCCCGTCCGTTGCTTGTGTGTGTGTGTGAGGGGGGGGGTTTGCGTGCTCTTTTTTTTTGTGTGCCAGGGGCTTGTTGAATCGTCCTCTTTGTGTGTGTACCGTCCGTTGCTTGTGTGTGTGTGTGTGTGGGGGGGGGGGTGTTTTGCTCGTGCGGCGCTGTGTGCGTCGCCTGCGTTTGACTCCTTTTTTCTGTGGTCTTGTCCGCCTCTCGCGGCGCCTCATTTCTTGGGGCGCCTGCGCAGTACGTCTTTTTGCGGCTACGGCCCATGGCCGGATGTCCCTGCGTCCATCCGGTTTAGCATTCTCGGTTAGTAATATGGATTCTGCCATTAACTTACAATACAGTAAGTGTGCTCTGTCCGTAATCCAAGCCATTTTTTCCATTCCTTAGTTCTTACAAGCGGAAGACTATTTTGGCAGTAATGGATACAAGACCTGAACTAATGGTGAACAGAGCACTAACCCTGTTATAGTATAGTACAGATATTTCATGCACATTGGTTGTCAACCTGCTTTTTTAATTTTATCTAATAGTACATTGTCAAAAGTGTGATTCATATGGCAAGTGTACTGTATGTTATTTTCTGTTCATCGCCCACTTTAAGGAAAATGACGCTTCAGTCCGGAACATGTAGTGATCCTGGTGCTGTCATTCCATCATTATCTCTATCCCACCCCCACAAACTTGGGGAAGCAAAGCATAATCATGTGTATTAGTATTAAAAATTACTGTGCATATAGTAAATATGTAACATATATGTACCAAATAACCTCTGCCTTCTGATTTATTCTTTACTTCACCACACAGTGTGAGCACCATAACATACTGTTACCAGTTTACTACTTATCTCTTCAGTTTTGATCATCTTCACAAAAGCATTAAATGTCAAAACTTTCTAACTTTTAAGCTACTTCACAACCAAAAAAATAAAAATATATACATATAAATAAATACATACACTCTCAAAGCCAATCATTCAATTCAGAGCCGGAGGGGATCAGATCATATCCCAGAAGCACTGGGCACAAGGCAGGAAAGAATCTAGGGCAAGCCCAGAAATCAATACATGTGTATCAAATCATTTATAAAGTCACTAGAAAACATTGGCTTACTGCAATAAAAATACAAATTGGAAAATGAATGTGGCAAGATGTAATTCTCTAGGAAAACCAATAGAAAGTTTATCATTAAGATATAACAAGTGTGTAAAGCTGTTATTACAGATTTGTGCTCAAAAAAGGAAAATAATGAACAAAAAGGAACAAATGGACAGCTTGCTGACCTCCTAGTTTATATGATTCTGAACACGAGAACGATACTATAATTGTGGTGAAATACATTTGACACTTACCTATCAGGTTTAGGTGTGAGGCTCTCTCTTTTCATGCACAGCTTTGTAAATTTCCTGTTTAAGAAATTTGTTATACCTGGCAATAACACCTTAATAGCAAGTATAGGTGTAGAAAATTCAGTTAGGCCATAACAGGAAAATCACATTTCAAATGGAAGGGAACAATTAACATTTGTTTCAGTTAGTACTTACTGTAATTCTGCATTATGTGGAGAAAAAAAAAAAAATCAACTCCCTCTCTAATCTGATGATGATCTTGTGTGGTCCTCTGACATAGAGTGAGCATCAGTGAACATATTGTAATTCACATGAAGGGCTCCTGCAGTCCATACAGCTTGTCCTTAATTGGACATAATTCAAGACTACTAATACCATCAGTGCTTATCAGCTGATGAAAGCAGAGTGCTCTTCCAGCATATATATTATATATATTTTTTTTTTTTAAAGAGGCAGTCATGCTACCCACTTACCTCTACATGCACAGATACCTGTATACTGCTGATACCAAATGTCTACAGTAAGATAAAGTGCACTACAGACAGACTACTTTTAGTTTTTTGGGTTGCAGCTTTTTTACATTCTGATCAAAAGACTCTTCATATATGCCATTTAACTATAAAACAAATCCATAACACAACAACCTTCACTTTCCACATACTGCAGATTAATCCCATTGCTTCATCATAGAAGCATATAGTTAAACATGGATAAGTGAGGTATTAAAAGCATGGAAACTGGGTGTATGACCAGTTTACCCCATACAGCATATCAGATATTCTTACAAATGTATTTTAGTCAAAGTTTACGTTTAATTAGTTTATGTTTATGCCCTTCAGTAGGAATGAATCGAAATTCCATCACTTGGTTCCTATGTTCTCTGGGAAGTATAACCTATTTGCCATGATTTAAAAACACCTAGACAGCCATTCTTGAAACAACAAGATATCAGCACAGAGCTGTAGCTGTACACTTCCATTATTCCAATGTACCTACCTATTAAACAACCTTCCTCATTTTTAATTCCCTACTTACAATATTGACAAGGTGACTACTTATTGATAGCACATTTCATTAACGTTATTCGTAATAAAGTATGAGGGGGGGACCCAAAAATAACTGGAATTTCATTGTTGTTAGGTTATTTATTTATTTCCGGTTATTTTTGGGTCCCCCCTCATATTGCTAACATTAAGGCCACTAACCAAGTTGGAGCGTCTTACAATGCAAAAAAGTACTCTTACAGATTTATAGATACAGACTACAGTGAAATTCTTACTTGCATACACAAGGCTACAAACGACATAAACAGTGGACTGCAGAAAAATGTAGTTACTTCTGGCACCCTAAGCAACGTTAGTCACTTGAATGCGGCTAAGATAACAAATTAAGACAGTTTGCAACTAAGGAAACTAAAAATGTATTTCTACTTGTCAGGAATAAAATGCCCAAGAACGACTCATCCTTCTTAAGCAGCTATTTAGTTCACAGTTTGACAATAATATTTAGAAAAATCTTGAATGTTGAGATCTACAAACTGTTTAATTCTTCACTTGATACAAGTAAAGGCTTTGAGTAAACAATCATCATTCTTGATCTCCATTTATTGAGGTACTGTATGTGGAGCTTTTACATAGCAACAAGCATAAAAAATAAATGATGGTTTGTTTCGGACAGCATCATTATGGCTAGTTGTGCATGTTTTCTATTGTGTAAACATCTTTAAGGCTGTTTGGAATGGTTTGACAATATTCTATTCTATCATCAACCATGCTGCTTAACTGCTAAGTAAAACAGGTCATGCTGGGTGTGATGGTTATTACTACTGCCTCATAGCTGCCAGTCAGTCCTAGGTGTGTATTCTTGGGCAGAGGTCATTTTGGTGGAGTTTCCAATTTCTTCTGTGTCAATACATTATTCCCCACTTGCTCTGTTTTCCACCCTCATCCCAAAATCATTAAATGGCACTTCTAAATTAGCTTAGTTTTCTTTGGACAACTGGCATCCCATCAATATTTGGGATAGTTTTCAGCTGCATGAAACACCATAGGAAAAAAAAATGAATTTGAGTGTATGTACAGTGGTTTTTAAAATTAAATCAAAATTAAGTATAAATTTAAGAATTTATGATGGTGCCCTTCTTTAAAATTGCATAACCTGTTCAAATATCTGTAATATTACTCCATTTACCCATCACTTCTGTACATTTTATACTAATGTTATTGCTAATATATTAAAGATATCAGTCAACCAGAATCCTCTGATAAATGCAATGCGTGCATGGTTTTAATTTTTTGAATTGCAAAAATGTTTTTGCTGTGTCCACACCTGTCAAGCTATTCTTAAATATTGTACAAGAAAGTATATTGCAGACTCAGCATTTAGATTCCAGATCTACTAATAAAGGAATGGACCCCTTGAACAAATAAGTGAGTTACAGAATGGGAAATTAATGATTTAAAAAAATAAAACATACCACTTTTTGCTAGTGTTTTTTCCTAACAGTTTCTTGAAAAGCACCCTTTTAGTACTTAAATAGCCAATGTTGAATATAATCTTGAACAGAATTGTCCAAGATTCATTTAAAGTGGTCATTGTTTCACATTTAGAAACCGAAATCAGAACTTTACTTTGGCTAATTCCACACAAAATTTAGATGCTATCTTTAACAACATTCCTCAAATGAACTGAAAATTGTTAATTATTTTTAAGTTTTAGTGTGTAAATAAGATGAATATAGCATAACTACATGTCATAGGATCTTGAAAAGCTAGCTCATTCATTCAAATCAAGGCATAATTCACTATTATAAAGCTTTAATTTTCTAGTATTCAAATTGTTCACTTCACTCTGCAGTGACTGTAATTCAAAAGACTAGAGTAGGAATTATTAATGACTAGACTATATAATTCTAATAATTTTTTTGTCCTTATTGTACCTACACTTCAATTAAAGTTTAGAGAAAACTGTAAAATTCTTTTTTTGACATTTGAAGGTTCCCATAATGTGACACGGTGTCCAAATGATTTAGAGCGGTTGAAATTAGGAACAGAACTTTCATGTTTTTCTTAAATTAGATACTTGAGGTTTGAAGTAGAATTTACCAACAGTCCATGCCTGTAAAAACTTAGTTTTAGAATTACACTGCTTAGTGGTAAGGTTTACATTATAAAACAGCTAATCTATAAGAGCTTTGCTCATTATAAAAATAAGGAGTATTATTAAAAAGAAAAAGAAAAAAGCAAGGCAAAAGCAAAATTTAGATGAAAATCTAATAAATACTTCTGTCAAAAAAAATGTATAAATAAAGAAGGCAATTAAGACTGCCATCCAAGCTGCTTTATTTTCCTTTCTTCTTGAGCAGGTGCAGATAATCATGTGTGGCATCCACAAATGAAAATGTACAACCATAATTTGGTTTATATAAAAAAATAAAAAGATCTGATATACGAAATGATGGTCTTCAGTCTGTGGTTGCCACTTCAAACTGTATGCAAAGCATTATTGATCTTTATATGCTGTTATTTTAAAAGACTTGGGAAGTGGTTCACATTGTTCTAGGCACAGTTTAACACACAATTGGGTTATTAGGAAAAACGCATCTGCTCCTTTCACAGTCAATCAAGAGTTCTTCTTTGTATTTGCTGGTCTTATTTGTAACACAAAAGCACACCAACTACAACAAGTGGCACTACTTTTTCCCTTAGCTGTCAAATGCCTCAGCTGTCTGGAAGACTGTTTAAGAATATTTAACCCATTCAACATGCCCTCTTCCTTTTTTTCATTTTCATTGTATTTTACAGTCAAATAACTGGTTTTCTGCATTAGAATAAAGATTAAAAGAAAGAAGTGATGGCATACAGAAAAGCACAATGCTGATTATGTGCCAATAAATGTACATTTCTGCTGATAGCTGAAATAAAGTTTATACTTACCTGCCCAGAAGCAGTGCAAAATTACTGCATACACGTAAGAAAATAAACAAGTCTCATTATAAACAGCAATTATAAACTCTGCTATTAACTGTACAGGGAGGTGTGTGCCTATATTCTAAAGTCATTCTCGTTTATAGGAAGATTTTTACTTAAAAGGATGAGAGCAATTATTTTGTGATAATACTTTCAAATAACATCAAATGAGCACAACTTCTCAACGAAAATAAATGCACAAACAACAACTAATGAACAGGCTTTATTAGTACTGGCAACAATAAGCACTATTTAAAAATATGAGCATCTTGCTCATTGGATTCCAGTAATTAGCATTTAAAATATACATGTACATCCATCCATCCATTTTCCAACCCGCTGAATCCGAACACAGGGTCACGGGGGTCTGCTGGAGCCAATCCCAGCCAACACAGGGCACAAGGCAGGAACAAATCCCGGGCAGGGTGCCAACCCACTGCAGGACACACACACACACACACACACACACACCCACACACCAAGCACACACTAGGGCCAATTTAGAATCGCCAATCCACCTAACCAGCATGTTTTTGGACTGTGGGAGGAAACCGGAGCACCTGGAGGAAACCCACGCAGACACGGGGAGAACATGCAAACTCCAAGCAGGGAGGACCCGGGAAGCGAACCCAGGTCCCCAGGCCTCCCAACTGCGAGGCAGCAGCGCTACCCACTGCGTCACCGTGCCGCCCATACATGTACATAACATACACAAATTCAAAAAAGGGTCGGCAAAGAGGAAGAACCTAGGCAAAAACTAAACATCAAAAAGCTAACGCAAGGCCAAAAAATGTACAGGGATTCAAAAACTTGACATGCAAGGAAAACAAAATTTATTAAATAATCTCCTTCAAAACTGTGTCAGGAATTTTCTAGAATTTTCTCGATCACACAAATAATGACTACCTATTTATTGCCCCTGTTGATAGCACTCACAAAATAATAGCCCCACAAAAAAATGCACAAAATATTCACAGTCTCTGCTATCACATTCTTTTTTGTTTGTCTAATATTGCCTGGTGAGTAGCAGTGGACAACCACCATTACTTTGAAGATTACTAGGCAGCTTCGCCCCCTGCTCGCTTCGCTTGCCAACCAATCCGGGCCTGTGGTACATGCCAGACACTTCACGCCTCTGCCGCTTGCGTTGTGAAGAAGTGGGGCTGAACGCACCCCAAGGAGATGCAGTCGCTCCTGCGAAACCCCCTCTTAAATGGTCATACAATGGAAAACAAATAGTTTTTTTTTTTACCTCCTCTTTGCATGAGCTGCTGCTGCGCCGTGCTGCGTGATCTGCATCTCATCCAGCGCGCTTCTGTCATATCACCTATGTCCATATATTCTCTTTTCGCTTTTACTTTTTCATCAATATCGCATTGAATTTTGATTCCACGTTTGGAATTACATCGTAACAACGCAACGTATAACTGCCCATGAGTGAATATCATTTCTTTCTCTCTACAAGAAATGTGTCTAACAATAGCATTCACACAAATGAGAAATGATTTCTCTCGCAGGATTTCACTTTTACCAAACAACAAATCTTTTAACTCTCGCGGATATGCCTCTTCATTGGGAAGAAACACTACTTTTTTTTCCCCTGATGGCAACACAAATTAGATGATCTACAAGTCTCCAACTTAAAGTTTAAATCCAAACAATATATTCGATCTCTTTTCACTGTTCCGTTATTTCACCGAGTAATAATTTCCATTTGTTTGAGCTAATGCGATCTTTACTATCCTTTTTTTTGAGACTTTCGAATTTTCGTACTTCCATTATCTCTAACCTGCTCTGCATGTGTACCACACCAACATTTTTGAATTCTTTACGACATTCTACTTTGTGGGACGTGAAAGTGTCTCTCTGAGAAAATCATGTCTCGTCTCCTTCCAACCTTCCAAGATTTTTTTGCACAACATAGTCAAACCCAAATAAGAAATTCACAATTTATAATAGAAAATGAACAGCAGAGCCAAATGGGAAGGAGACAGATTCACATACAACACTTTTTAATCTACAGTTTCTGCCTCACAGCTGCTTTATTGCTACTCAAGTGCACTGTCCACTTCTGTGGCTGGAAAATGCACACAACTTACTAACACAGAGGCAGCTGGGCGATAAAGGCCAAGTCTGGCAGTACCCAGGCTTAACATTTTTCTTCCATGGCTCTTACTGAAGATTTTATATAGTCCACTTCATTTTCAAACACTATTCAAATGGTTTAACATTGCAAAGCAAATAAACCTCTAAAGGGGAATCAAGCTACTCAGATATTTAAGTGTCTAGGGTCTCTTATAACTGTTTCACTTGAATCAAAATTAGCATGACTTGTGTGTAGCCATCATGAAATGCAGTTGTTTTAACCTAGCAGATCACCAGAAATTTTATCAGGCCTAGACCTGGGAAATTTTGTGAGATATTTGAATTCAGCTTTGTTCATAAATACTATCAGACAGCCTGCAAGTGTGAAAAGGATTAATGACTTGAGTCTCAGGAAATGCTGAAAGTCTATTTAAATAAGAAGTTCAGTTAACACAAGAGACATCAGGTAGTGGTCAGCATAATTGCAGTTGCTAAGCAACTATAAGCCAAAGTCACATCCAAAGGAAAGTGTGGGCAAACGTGTGACCATTAGGTGTGTCTGAAGGCACAACATGACACCTTAAGTATCTAAAATGTAGTGGTGTCTTTTGGTAAGAAACGTTATCCTGTTTATAGTAAGTAGAATTGATACTGCCAATAACAAAACATCAGAATAAACCCTTCATTATCTACTATGAAAGTGCATAGAAAGTGTTTTCTAAACAACAAACAAAATATACTTTGCATAAACATGGAAGAAAAGTGATACAATATGACATCCTTTAGCTAAACGCAAAAAAAAAAAAAAAAGGAAAAAAAGATTTTTTTTTTTCTAAATAGACCTCATTGTTTTAGGGTAATAGCAGACAGAAAAGTACGAGAATAGGATACCATCTGATGTTATTTTATTTTACAGATGTAATTATATACATACATACATATATTATATATATACTGTATGACTAACTGGTTACATCTGTTCTTAAACATCAGGACAATCTTAAATTAACAATAAGTTACTTTAAATAGTTTGCTTGTTTAAGTTTAAAGTCAGAGTAAGGGATTTTGTTTAATTCTCCAGAGAAAATGTAAAACTGCTCACTGTCCGTAATACTATGCATAATTCAGAATGCTGGTGTCTAATTTTTATAGATATTTAAATTGCCTATATAAAATTAATACAATTTTGCATGAAATGCTCTTCATAGTCAGATGGCCCACGCTCTTACTCTGTCCCACCCTTTCCTGCATACAAACCCACCAGACTAACTATTATAATATCTTAGGGCTAAATGCTGGATGACACTGACATGCTAGCTGGCTGTCATTTAATTCATTTAACTAACTTGCACATTTGCTGCCCAATACCAAGCTAACAAACCTGTATACGGCATCTCAAGTACAAAAATATACTTCTTTAAAACAGGCCTTACCCACCAAGTGTCCAGTGAGAGAACTTTCTTCAGCTAAAAGATCTATTTTGGGGTTTCCCAGAGACTACTGTCTGGCTTTATGCCAAATGAGCAAAAAAAGGGAATGGGCCTCTCTGCACTGCTCACAGTTCTTTCAAGAACAAAAGTGCACAGACAGACAGGGCTCTGTAGCTGAAAGAGACTTTTAATTCGTCAGGCTTGTCATTTATAATATGCATTCAAGACAATTTACAATCCTGGCCAGTGGAATGCAAATACAAAGTGTTTTACTGACTCAAAAAAGATGAGCATCGGATGTTGAAAAACTGAGGTTCATATAAAACAGGACTTATAATCAAAATATATGGCTGAAAAAGAACAATTACATATATAATTCACTGTTATTATCTCTATATTTTTTTAAAGACAGCACTTGGCTTCTTCTGATCATTAGCCTGCAGAATGCACACTACACCATACCACGTACTTTTATATACACATTGTTAAATAGCTTTAATCCCCCCCCCACAAAAAAGCCTTTTGAAATGTGAGAAATAAAATTTGAAGTTGTGCATCCCTATGTGTGCCAGGGATGAGCAATATTTTTCTGTGTATATTTCACTGGTAGTATCTACATATTTTATTTTTCAAAAACAACTGCATTTCTGAATAAACAAAATGTATAATAAACTATATACAAATAGTGCGTTAACAAAATTAAAGTAAAACTAATTAAATACTGAATACTTACGCAAGATGAGGAATGAAGGTGCTTTCAACTGACTCAGTTTTGAAAACTATTATAAGATTATTAAAGACATTAAACAAAAAATAATGATGTGTACAGGTCAATGAATAAAGCAGTCAAATGAAAATGATAATCAATACCAAAAAAAGGGACAGCTCTAACAAAAATACTTAAAATAAGCTGCTCAGATTTGCATATTTCAAGAGTAAAAGGAAGAACTTCATTTCTTTTTACAGTTTTTCTGTTAAAAATAAATAAAACAAACAAAAAAGTAAATAATATGCAGACTAACTGCTTAATGAAAGAAGTATGGAGACTAATACATTGTGGACTCTGACAGTTGCACTTCATAAATAGTAACGGTAAAAGCTATGATGTGCCAAAATTTTCCCAATGAAAGTTTGCAATAAGGTTTTAATTTAGAGCTGAACCCAAAATATAGTTATTTACATCTATAGGCTGGACTGATGAAGTGCTTCCCCTGAAATACAGTATTTATATTTTTGTTCACTTTACTAATGCAAGCATTCTCTCTTGAGCCACGGAAAAGCCCATTATCAAATTAAAAGGGAAACAAAACATTGTGCAGCATCCTGGCAGATGGCTGCTGTCCAATTATGATGTCAGTGTGACAGAGCATCTGTCTAATTACATCAGAGAAAGGTCAGATTGCAATGAGCTGTATTTCTAGTAGATGTGCAGACTATGAAATGTTTTTGTAAGGAAAAACAGTATATTCTGAAATCAACAGTATATAAACTGAGACACACAATGGTGGCGTCATCACAGTGCAACACCTACTGTTCTGGCGGTTTCAGATCATAATATGCATTACAGTATGTATTTTATTTTAAGTAAATATGTGTCACAGTATACATAAATCTACATATACATAATAAATGGCTATGGGTTCATTTTAATACACATGAAACATAGTAAGGAAACTTGCAGACAAAAAGCGCTTAAATAAGGCTGGCTCAAAAAAAAACCCAAAAAAAATAAAAACAAAAAAAACTCCCTGCATTTAATGTTATTTGTTATGAATCAGTTACATATCTAATAATAACCAAGAAAAATTAGTTCTGTCCTATACAAATAAAACTCTGCCCTGTGTATTTTCAACTTATTATATGAAGCTTACAAACAATTTTGGTAAAACAGCATCAAACTAAGGCATTTCGACTGTTCGACTGCTTTAGATTAATGCATTAAAGCCCAAAGAATCTGCCTTGTGAGACGAGAGTGACACAGTCAAATGAATACTCACTCCAAAGATGTAATTTCTAATTTCTAAAGAAAACATCCAACTTGGCCAAAGATAAAAACAGTTACTGTGAGGCACTATAAAGGGATATTGCCATTGTTATAAAGGAGCCCCAGTACCGTTTCTTGACACACTTCTGTCGAACAACTCGTTGGGTCAAAGTATTTAATGACAGTGGGTCACAAAAGGGATACATAGCTTTGTTCATAAATGCCATCAGCTTTGTTTTCATTATCTCCATTGCTTTTACCTCCAGCAGGTCCTGAGTGTGTCCCATAGTCAAGCCTGTGACTGTGTGAAGATGGTACAGACCTATAAATACCTGGGAGTGCAGCTGGACGATAAATTGGACTGGACTGCCAATACTGATTCTCTGTGCAAGAGAGGACAGAGCCGGCTATACTTCCTTAGAAGACTGGCGTCCTTCAACATCTGCAATAAGATGCTACAGATGTTCTATCAGACGGTTGTGGTGAATGCCCTCTTCTACGCAGTGGTGTGCTGGGGAGGCAGCATAAAGAAGAAGGATGCCTCACGCCTGGATAAACTGGTGAGGAAGGCAGGCTCTATTGTAGGCACGGAGCTGGACAGTCTGACATCCGTGGCAGAGCGACGGGCGCTCAGCAGGCTCCTATCAATTACGGAGAATCCACTGCATCCACTAAACAGTGTCATCTCCAGACAAAGGCACAGCTTCAGTGACAGACTGCTGTCACTGTCCTGCTCCACTGACAGACTGAGGAGATCGTTCCTCCCCCAAACTATGCGACTCTTCAATTCCACCCGCGGGGGTAAATGTTAACATTACTCAAAGTTATTGTCTGTTTTTACCTACATTTTTATTACTCTTTAATTTAATATTGTTTTTTTTTTTTTTGTATCAGTATGCTGCTGCTGGAGTATTAATCCCAAGGGGAAATTCACATAAAGTATCTATCTATCTAAATGAGCTTGTTGATTTGGTGGACCTCTACTGCCATGATGTTAATGGCCTAGCAACCACAGTGTAGAAACTCTGGTCACCATAGAGTTACAGAACATGTAAAGGGTGTCACTTCCCACATTAAAGGAGTACAGTCTCATAAGAAAGAGTTTGCTCTGCCCTTTCTTTTATATCTCCTTTGATCTACCAGACCACTCCTCCCTGTCATTGATATGGACCCCCATGCTTCTGTTGCAATGTACCGCTCCCACATCCGCATTCACTCTAAATATTGATCTGACGTAGAAGGTCTTTGGTGTGGCAGAAATCAATAACCAGTTCCTAGTTATTGCTGATGTTAAGTTGCAGACAATTCTTTCTGCACCAAGAAACAAAGTTCTCCGCCTGAATCCTACAGTATACCCTAACTTGTCCTCCTTGTCAATACACCTCACTACAATTGTCATGATCTGGTGTTAGGTTTATAGCCCAAGGTGTACAGGATGAACAGAAGAGGAGATAGGACCATTCCTTGTGGTGCTCCAGTGTTGCTCACATCCATATCAGAGACACAGTTCTTGAGCTTCACTAACTGTGGTCTGCCCAACAGGTAGTCAATTAATCAAGGACACCATAGGCTCATCCACCTGCATACAGTATCACTGAGCAAACCTTTTAACAGGGACAGCTGGATAGCACTGAAGACGCTGGAGAAATTCCTTAAGAAACAGGTTCCAGATGTCCATAATGCTGAAGGGGATTTAAAGGCTAATTGATGGATGTATAACATTTGTGGGGATGAATGCCAAGATTATTGATTATGGATTCCATTTGGCATACAGGTGAAACAAAATCCAAGACAATGTAGAAGTTTTGTCTTGCACTTTCAGTAATACTTGACAAGCTATTTACTAGACTGGAAGATTCTCAGCATAATCTGGAATTTAAGAATACTGTAACTATGTGTACTGAACCTTGCAGCAAGATAGGTAGAAAGAAGCTAATTTTTCAAAAAGGTTGTGTGAAGAATGTCTCTAAAAATAAATCATCAAATAAAAGGTAAAATTTCATCATGGAGAATTATCAAATTATTTAATGAGACTGACTGCGAAAAGCGCTTGCACTGTAGATTTCATAATAAAGTGTTTAAAAATATTTCTAATGGTGACTAGATTTAATGCCTTTGTATGCCACAAAACCTACTAGTAAATTTATACAACTTCACAACTTATCTTCCTTATAAAGTGTAGCAGTAAAGTAATTGGAATCAAAATGAGAAAATAGTAACATTAAAAAAGATCAATATGTGTCACACCATGTTGTTTTTCCTATGCACTGAAGACAACTAGTCAATCTATTTGAACTGTGCCAAAAAGTTTCTGACATGAATAGCCTCTGGGTGTGCAAAACCTAAAATTTAATGGGTCTGCTTGCAGGATGAGGCTGGAATGTCAAAATGTACAATAGAGCATCAATTCAGTTCTATTTTGGAATATAACCAAAGAATTTTTGGGGTAGTGAATTGACTTACACTAATTTTTTTCCATATGACACATGTAACCTTGACACTAAGCAATACGCTTCAGTTTACTCCATATGTGCAGCATGACTAATTCACTTCCCCTAAATTATCAGGCTTTTGGAGCTGCAGGCTAATCTACCACTGTCTAGGCCCATTTGATGCAGATAAATAAAAATATCTCTAAGGTCTCTTTTAGGCCATACTTTTAAAACATTTTAGTTTTTCGCTTCCAACTGAAGTCTAAACTCATTTATCATCTTCCCCACAGCAATTGAATAGAAAATTCTTTGAAATAAAAGGCTACAAACATAAGAACTTCTACCAATATTGAGACCAGGGTGACAAAATTCATAAGGACAGTGTAAGTAAGTGGTAACATTTCAATCTGGACATAAAAACAAACTTTAAAGGATTTATATGATAGGTCATTAGGAACATTGTGAGTAGACCATAAACTGAAAAGGCAAAATTAAGAAAAAAAAGTCACACCTGACTAAACAGATTAGAAAATGTTTGAGCTTTAGCGGGTCAGCAGAGAAGGCAGTAACATTATGCATTTCCAAGGACAGCCATTAACCTTGTGGTTCAAACTTTAAGCAAATAATTTGCTGCAATTTATTTTAACCCTGAAATAACCCCCTATATACCGTTCCCAGAAATCCACCTTCATTCCCCTCACTTTGAAAAAGCGTATTGTATACTGCAGATAGTGAAAAGTTAAGACATCCCAATTCTTATTAAACATAATACTACAAAGTGTTGGAAATATGTGTTGACTGTCACTTGGAAAAATCATAAGAGTTTGGTACACAATATAGTTTATTTAAAAATATAGTTTATTTGGATCAGAGGTCAAATCGCATTTCACACCACACGCCTCAAAGGCAACAAAAACATTAACTGAAATGTGCGTTCCAAAGGGCAGGACTGGCCTACAAAAAGCAGCGCTAAAATATGTCACCATGATAAATATTGACAAAGCATTGCAGGGCAGGGCAAGCCATTCCCACACTGTTAGAGAGTGAAAAATTCAGTTCTCCTAAAAGGCTTAAATATTAGTCTGTCTAATCTATAAACAAACACAGAAATGTAATATACAATAATATCTGTGACTTAATTCTAAACTTGATTGAACTACCAAGCAGTAAAAGTGTTTTTGATTAATCTGCAAGGTGACAGAAAAATAAAATTTTAAATCAGCCTTTTGATTGTATGGATTAAGTCTTTTCCTAAAATATAATTTTGTTCATTCAGAATATTCAGTCTAGAATCAGGATATCCCTAAAGGTTTTAGCTTGAAATGCTCCTTTCAAACAAGCAAAAATGGGTAGCACTTTAGTTTAAGTACTGCAAAAATGCATCTATTACTCATTTACTTTTATGTAACAAGACCCTTGTTTGGGTCTTCATAACACTTAAAATGCATCAGTAAACTGATTATTCATCTCTGCAATGTGACCTGGTAACAAAACTTCACTTGAAGTAGTCTGAGGTGGCATAACTGAGACACATTTCCCTTGATAGTATACCTTTAGTATAGACTTGTAAGTCTTTCATATTAACAGATAATTTTAGTATCATGTAAATATGCCACAATGCACAGAGACGAATAACCTATCTACTGATGTTTTATAAGTGTTATAAAAGACCAAAAGAAGCCTTTGTCAAAGACTTGTTACATATGAGAAAATGAGTAATAGATACATGTATGTAGTACCTAAACTAAAGTGTCACCAAAAATATATTATAGTATTAGGACAGTTTGCATGAACAGCAAAAGAATCGTCACCCCGCACTATGCCACATCATGTATATATGTAACAAAAATGACAGCAATTAAAGCTCTGCAATAAAATAAACCCTTCCAGAAATAAGCCCTAACACCAAAACACTTTTTCACCTCACTCTCATAGTTACTATTTTTACTTCAAATGACAACAAAATATGTAATTTGGCCAGGGGTGCCCAAACATTTGCAAGGCAATGTATGTGTATATTTCTTGCAGCAAGCAGTACAATTTCCACATACAGCTACATTTTACATCTCTCATAAACAAACAATTGCATACAAATTCCAATTTGAGCTCTAGTATGGACATTGACAACAATCTCTTTTCTAATGAAAAGTCAGTGATAATAATGAAAAGTGGTGATTGGTCAGAAGGATTCACTTCACTGCACCATGTATACATTTATTCTTGCACAATTCCTACAAAGAGATTCCTGAATTTCCAAAATTATTTTACATTAATCATTAGCACTTCTGGTAAAATGTGCCAGGCATGTCAAAATAACCATTTCGTATTTCTTTTCAGGAGAAACATTCTTTCAAAGTTAAAACAAAAAGGATTCACTGCAGAACAGAACACAAGGTATGCAAATTGAATGGCTTCTCCTGTAAATACAAAGAGTAAACCTAACAGACACAGAAAAAAAAAACAAAAAATAAAAAATAGGAAATATATAAACATGTATTCAAATGGCAAACTGCTTAAAGCCTCCAGCTCACTGAAGTACCGTATTATGGCTTCTGTGCTGCAACTGCCTTCATTAAATCCCACCAAAGACTTTCAAATGGGATTTAAATCTGGGGACTGAGAAGGCCACTCAAAAACATTCCAGGATCTATTTCTCAACCAAGCTTTGGTTAACTTGGGAGGTACACTTAGGATCGTTGTCTTTTTGGAAAGTACAATCTTCACTAAGATTTAATTTCTGAATAGAAGGCACCACGTTCTTCTTTAAAATGACCAGGTATTTCTGGGAATCCATGATGTCAGTTACATGGTCAAGATTGCTAGTTCCTGCAGCAGAAAAACAACCCACATCATCAACGAGAAAACTCCATGATTGACTATGGGGATGGTATTCTTTTGGTCATTAGTCTGGCCTTTCTCATGTCAGACATACAGCTGGTCTATGTGTCCAAACAGTTCCACTTTAGTTTCACCAGTCCATAGAACTGTTTCCCAAAACTGTGCAGGCCCATCCAAATTTCTCCTGGTGTATTCTAGTCAACCTTTGATGTTCTTTGTAGTCAACAGTGGAGTGCAAATTGAAGTGCGGGCATGAAGTCCTTGTTTATTCAGTCGTCTTATACTTGGTACTGAAGCATTTGTTTGTTTCGCAGTAACACAGGTGTTTTTTCTTAGTTGTCCTGACTAAGTTGTTAAGGGCTCTTGATGTAATTTTGGGATTTCTCCCTCAGCCAGGCAGGTTTGCAGGTGTGCCACAAATTTTAAACTTCCTTATAATGCTCCCAAAGGTGCCTGTTGGAATATTCAGTTCTAGAAGGATCTTCTTATACCCAATGCACTTCAGGTACAATGAAATAATTTCCTCTCTCAGCTTTTGTGAAAGCTCCTTAGTTTTAACCATGATTGCAACTCACCTTCAACACATTCATGGGTGGGGTTTATATATGCATCACAGTTGAAGCCAACTAAGGATCATTATTAAATTCCCAAAGGCTTAATT
The DNA here is from genome assembly GCF_900747795.2 of Erpetoichthys calabaricus. Lineage (NCBI taxonomy): Eukaryota > Metazoa > Chordata > Cladistia > Polypteriformes > Polypteridae > Erpetoichthys > Erpetoichthys calabaricus. The sequence continues at coordinate 62,139,384 of NC_041409.2, forward strand.
ATGTTTCAGCTCCACTTTAGGCTATAAGAACTAGCAGAAGGTTTTAAAATCAGCTACATTATATAGAGGCTGAATCAATGTGACATGGCTATTAATAAAATATCCTGTTACTTATGAATATACATCATACATTTTTTGTTGTTTTTATGAATAACTCAACTGATAAAGAAGCCATCCAAAGCAAAATCTAGCTCTTTGAAAAAACTTTCATTGGTAAATCCTTAATTATCTTTGGGGGTATGGGGTTGAATATTTCTGGTGGCAACTGTAACTGTAGGCATAAATGAGGAATATCATTATCATGCTTCTACATATATTGAAAAACATTTTTAAAAAGTATGAAGAAAATCAAATATAAGCAGTGCCTAAAAGGTCCAGCTACATTCCCAAGGCTTTTAAGAACAGATCAATAGTCAGTATGAATGGATGTGGGTAGCATGAAGTCAAACACCTGCATATACACATATATAAGTATCAAATCAAAAAAAAAAAAAAAAAAAAAAATGTGACAGAAAGGAGACAAACTACAAATGTAGAAATTACTCCATTTTTATTTTCCTGCAAAAGAAGCTAAGACCTTTAAAAAGCTCACAAACATCACAGCCATGTCTAATTATGTTACAAAAAAGGCATCTTTTATACTTCACTAGCATGGGCAGAATTTGACATTTAGGCCTGGGGGCTTGGTTAGATGAACCATAAAACATAATTGCATTTTTCAAGTCACAACCGTACAGCTACATATTTAAATCATATCCCAAATAACCTATCAAATTGTTTCTAAAATGAAGTTACAATAAAACCTAAATCTCACAATAACACATTTAAAACTTTAAAATTATGAAGTACACAAGTTCCCTTAATGATTTTTTTTACTGTTTTCATAATATACTTGTTTAAAAATAAAAAGTTAGAAAATGTATGCATAGTGTGATATACAGGTGTTCTACGATTGTTTAGAAAGACATTGAAAGTGGGATGTGGGTGCTATATTGACCCCTGATATGTGTGTATGTTGGTGAGCTCACCCTATGATGAGCTGGCCCCCTTTCCAGGAACTGCTCCTTCCTTGCCCCTGATGCTTGTTGGGTTAGGCTCTGGATAAGCTGGTTTAGTAAATATATTCATTAGTGGAAAGTTGGAGCATTTTTAATTTTATACTTCATTAAAGAGACATTTGTTTATTCAATATTTTGTTATAGTGCTATGTGTGATGCATGGTTGAGGTTTGTTCAGACTACCACACTTCTGCTTGTAAAGGCATAAAATGCAGACAGGCACACACATGCGTGACTTTGCGATAGTGTAAACAGCTGCTTGAGAATCTGTTTTGAAGCCAAGGTACAGATATCTGAAATGTAAAAGAGGAACATACTGTATACAAAATACACAAGTTGAAGTGAGTTCTCTGAAGCTAAATTGAAGCAGTAAACTAAAACTTAATTTATATAGTACAGAATGTTTCTGTTTTAAAGGTAAGTGATGTGTAAAACATAATTGCTTTGTTAGGATAAATTAAATTACCACATTCATTGACTATTAACATGCGTATACTAGCTGTTGCCTTAAATTAAAATAAACCTTTGAGAAAAAAAACAAACCTTTATTGGAGATGTATTTTAATAACATGTTCATCTACTGCATCTAGCTTACAATAATGGTTAAAGCTAAAACATTTAAAAGGCTATATTTTAATATGCTTTGAGGTGAAAAATTCTTTTTGTGTGTAAAACTTTTATCCATTCCCGTGTACAATTCCTATCCTGCTAATATCCAGTTTAAGGTTATAGGGAGCCTATACTGAAAGTATTGGACATAAGGTGGGAAATAACCCTGGACAAGGTGTTAGCCAACCACCCTCAATGATATTTAATAGGAAAAAAACTTTTAAGTAGACACTCCTACTGGAGAACTTAACTTTAATTCAGAGTTGCACTGTAGTCTCTAATGTTGGTTGCAATTTTTATATGTAAAAGAATTACAGTTATTAGCTGAAAGTACTTTTAGATGCTCTAATACAAAGATTATCAGCATAAGTTGAAGCAAGTGGGAAGGCAAACAGTTATGTTTATTTAGGACAGAATTTTTGAAATGCAGTATGACAGAATTAAGCTGACGACTTTATGGAATTGACAAAAAAACTTAAATTATGAGCAGGGGTCTTGTTACACAAAACTCCTATGATTTAGATGTGCCACACAAACACTAGGCAGGTACCACAAATAACACAAGTCCATTCTGCACTTGTCAAATTTAGTCATAATCCACTCTTCCAAAGCACAGTTAATTCAGATACATTAGCAGGTGATGCTAAAAAAGATGCTCAAGAAATAATTGTTAGTTAAGATTATAAAGAAATTCCAATATAATGATATGATTGTGCTTCTAAAGACACATGTTTATGTGGAGTTTGCATGAGCCTATTTTTATCAGGTTTACATGGAAAGCCCTAATGGACAAGCTTCCTTGTTCTGGCTTGACTCGCGCCAGGTAAAAAAAAAAAAATAAATAAATAAAAAAAACACTAAATAAAGAAATGGAAAGACTGAAAGAAGTTTTAATAAGAATATACATACAGTATATAAAACAAAATAAACAGAAAATAATGAGACTGGATCTATTAATATACCATTCTAGCAAAGGTCTCAAACTATAAAAGTTAATGAAATGAAAAAAGAACAAGAAAATAAAGATGTAAATACATACATATATAAAATATTGAATAATTAGAATGTGCAAATATGATATAGCCATATACGTTTACCAGACCACCTAGGCATAAAATAACTAGGAAGTGTTATCATGAACCTTGTGGCGCGTGAAGATAACAGGCTGTTGTTAAATGAATCAAACTGATCCTTAGATTGATCAACAAACCATAAAATGAAAGAATCAATTTTCATGGCTACACATGATGAAAAACAATTTAATAGCATCCCAACAGGAGATATAATATTGATTCTGGCTTAAAAGTTTCACCGGTTATCTTTGAGAGATGCTAGTTAAAATGCAATACAAAATATTACAGGTTGCAAAAATTAGCACAATCATCACGGTTACCAAATTAGGTAACGACAAATCTAAGACTTTTGGTTTCAGTTTCTGATTTAAATATTTCTGATAGAAACGGAACAATGTATCTTTATGCTTCTGTAACTCAAGGGAAGCAAATAAAATATGACAAATTTAAGATAATTAACAGTAATTCTTTTTTTTACCTAGATAAATCGTAAACATTAGGTATTTACTATATATGACATGAAACTATTCTTTGTCCACAATTAGTTCTCATATAATGTGAAAACAAAAATCACCCAGTTGGCTTCCTGGAAATGTTCTTTCTTGGTCTCATATATAATGCTTTTTAATACAACATTACTGAATATGGTACAATAGGTACCAGAAACAAATTAGAAAATAATGCCATTATAAGTAAGATGTTAGTAGGTGCCCATTACACAGCAAAATTTGAATGTTTACATTTTCTCAGTGTAGGTGCATCTTTGCCAGTTCCCAAAGTTGAGCAGCTACTGAGCTGGCAAGGTAAGATCCAGCACGAGTCAAACGCGTAACAAAATAAATTTATCAGTTCATTAAAGTTTGTTTTAAAAGTCTTGTCAAAATTTAAAAAGGAATAATTCACAAAAATTCAGAGAAAAGTTATTACACATGCAGAATAAAAGGCAAAAAGGAAAACAGGTTTCTTCTTCTGTCTTTCTCATGTTAAATTTCAGGTACTTTCTACACTTAAAAGTTATAATTAGGATATAGCGGGTTGGATAATGGATGGATGGATGGATGGATGTTTCATTTATAATTTGGCTTGTGGGGATTATAATAGAACCTCCGATAGACTATGCACTGACATATAGTCAAACTTTCTAATTAAGAAAATACTTCTACAAGTTAACATAACCTATCTAACAAATGGCTCTTACACTCAGTTTGGTTTTTGCTGTTCTAATTCTAATGAAAAATACAAAAGTTTGCTATGTTACACTTAGCTGTGTTCATATTTCTGAATTACTTAAGTGAGCATTCCAAAATACTGAAAATGGGGAACAAATCAAAAATCTTTTTAATCTTCTTTGCATTCGAAATGGGTATTGCAAGAAGCAAGTGTTGTAATGGTAACATGAATATGGGCTGCAGTCTGCCTTGTTAAGTGGAAAATGCTATCAGTAGAGAAAAATGAAAGTCACACCTGAGATCTCATCAGAAAAGCTGCCTCTTCCTAAATCCAATATTTATTTCACTGACAACTCATGAGCCAAGATTTTTAAGTTTTTATTTACAGATTTGGAAATTTAAAAAATCTTCCCCAATTCTGCAAACATCCACAGCACTCTTAATAAACATATTTCTAGACATGTTAATTGCACTAGTTAAGTCTAGGTATAGGCATTTTGGAATTCTGAGTATACTAGAAAGATATAGTGCATTCAGAGAGTATTCAGTCTGGATTGCTTCTTTCACAGTTTGCTATGCTGCAGCCTTATGCTACAATCATTTACATTCATTTTTCCCCAACATCAAGCAACAGTCAATACCCCAGAACAACAGTGGGAAAACAGGATTTTACCATTTTTCCAAATTAATTAAAAAATAAAATAAACAAATAATCACATTGCTGTAAGTATTTGCTGTATTTACTCAATACTTAGTTGAAGAACCTTTGGCAGTGATTACAGTCTGGAATCTCCTAGGGTCTGATGCAACAAGCTTTGCACACCTGGATTTGGGACTTTTCTGCCCTTCTTCTCTGCAGATCCTCTCAAGCTCTGTCAGGCTGGATGGAGACCATTGGTGGACAACTATTTTCAGGTCTCTCCAGAGATATTTGATTGGGTTCAAGTTCAGGAACCAGCTGAGCAGCTCAAGGACATTTGCAGAGTTGGCCCTAAGCTACTCCTGTGTTGACTTTGCTTTATGCTTAGGGCCACTGTCCTGTTGGAAGGTGAATCTTCAGACCAGAGCACCCTGTACTAAGTTTTCATTAATGATATCTCTAAACTTGCTACATTCAGCTTTCCCTCAACACTGTCTAGTCTTCCAGTCCCTGCTACTGAAAAAAAAAACCCAACAGCGTACTTTCGTACTTTCTCGCGCCTTCCGTACTATTTTTGTGGACCTTTGCGGACGTCGTAGTGTCTTACGTGTGACTCTGGGGTGCAGTGCAGAATCCTCTTTTCTGTGTGGCTGTGTCGTTAGTCATTAGCTATGGGCGCGTTGTTGCTTCATGTCCTATTCAGAAGCGTATTTTGGACGCCTGCGCCTTTCGTACTTTCCCACGCCTTCCGTACTATCTTTGTGGACCTGTGGGGCCTGCGTAGCCTCTTCCGTTTGACTCTGTGGTGCAGCGCAGAATCCTCTTTTTTGTGTGGCTGTGTCGTTAGTCGCTAGCTATGGGCGCGTTGTTGCTTCATTTCTCATTCACGTTAGTTGAGCTCTTTCGTTTTTGGGCCATGACTCCTTCGTTCGTGGTGGATAAGACTTCGCTTGCGGTTTATGAGACGTGCACTGTAGGCGCCTGCGCAGTACGTCTCATGGTCCCATCGCCGTGTACCTGCGTCCATATCCAGTTTATTCTCGGTTAGTAATATGGATTGGCTTTCAACAGATCTTATAAATTTATTGTTCAGCATGCAGTTACTGCAAATTTGATGATAAAACATTTGCTTTACAAATTCTGGTTTCAGTATAACATAACATAAATCATGCTCCTGTTGGAAGTCTGTGTGGAACTATATTCCTTAACACTATGTTGCTTTTTCTATCAGTATGCTGGTTCTCAACTCTTATCCCTACATACATTTCAATTAGGTTAACTGGCAGTTTCAAATTGGCCTTCTTAGGTGTGCTGTTCCCAGTGTTTTTAGGACAGACTCCAGGATCAACATGACCCTGAATTTGAGAATGTTATGTTATGGTTTCAAAATGCTAATTAATTTTCACTTCATCAATGCAACTATTTCTCTATTGCTCTCTAAAATTGTATTAAGTATGAAAACAAAAAGGTCAATAAAGTAAACAATTCACTTTACAGATAAAAATCATTATCTGTGTTGTTTATTTTTTTTACTTAACGTCATAAAATTAACTAGCCAACCCACAGCGTAGCATACGCCGCATAATTATGTATTGATGGGTGAACACTTCCTGAACGACACAGTTGTCCAAATGGCGTGGGTTTGTGGATACCACTGTGAGTGAATGAAAAGATAGACCTCTGGAGAGAGCAACATACAATTGTCCGTGACTGAAAGTGGAATCGTCTGTGACGAAGAAGGCACGCTGGTGAAAGTTACTTCGTTGGTAGGGATAAGTGTCAGTACTTGTAGATTAAGGTGTAGCGAGTCTTTGTTGTTGATGCTTAATATAGCTTGCGTACTGAGATGTTCCGGAGTCACAGTTGAGAAACACTTTTTTTAGTGTCATTTAAGCACAGGGGAAAAAAATGAACATGTGAAACATCTGTAATGTAATAAGCCACCAAGAAAAGTAACATTGCAACAATGCTATCTATGACCCGATCGCTGTAACCCGCTGTGACCCGATCATGCAACTGTCATCTGTGCACCTCTGAGCCACGTTGTCCTTTCATTGTTCTTTGCGGTTCCGGCTGCTTTTCTATATATAATCCACCAAGTCACCCAACCATGGTAGTAGCCGGGGGGCTAGTAGTTTGGGAGGGGTGGGGGGTGCGTACACAGGGCAGGGACATATTCAGAGGCAGCGTATGACCTGCACTTACTGGGTATTCCTCGTTTGTGGGGAACAATTGCAAGCCCCAGTGCCCATTACGAATGGGGTTCAACGGTTTACCCACGCCTGTCGGCGCCGGGTAGACACACGTTGATCCATTCAGTGTAGCGCGCGTGCAGAACCGGACATCACATACCTGTTAATGCTCAATCTCACGTGGCTGAAAGCCACTTGTCTATCTAAGAAGTTGGACGCCTACCACTTGACGATCGCGTAACTATTAAGCAGGAGTGAGTCTCATTCGTTTTCAGAATTAATCAGACTAATCGCTCCACCAACTAAGTACGGCCATGCAACACCACGCACAGAATCGAGAAAGAGCTATCAATCTGTCAATCCTCTCTGTGTCTGGGTAGGGTGAGGTTTCCCGTGTTGAGTCAAATTAAGCAAGATTTGTGTGTGGCGAGTTGTTGCGTCTGGGCACATGAGCAGGCACTGTGAATGCCTTGAGAGCGTGGCTGGACGCGTGCCGGGGAAAAATGAGTATCTATATATCTTCTTAGATATAGACAGCGTCTGATAGTTGTGATGGTTTTACACTCCAGTACATTGCGGTGAACGCTGGTAACAGGCAGGCAGGCAGGCGCATTAGAGTTGGTGGGCATGTCTCTCTAGCGGCTCGAGTTCTTGGGCGGTGCTCTGTCGCTTGTATCCCACGGTCGGAAGACTTGGTGCATTATACATGGAAATGCAGCCGAAATCGAAAAGAATAATGAAAAATCAACGTGGCTCAGTGGTGCATGTGGAACAAAACCCTGCATCCACAGGGGTTCACCAGGACTGAGTTTGGGAAACACTGCTGAACACAGACGAAACCGACTCAGGTGAGGAGTTGGGGCGGGCAAAGTGGTTGCAGCTATTGATTATTCAGTGTTGTTTGCCTGGGTGTCTGATCTGCTTGACGGGATCATAAATAAAAGGAAAACAATGTGAAGGCAATGTCACAGGTGATCCTGTGGTATAGCGGGTCCACAGCTCCCCTTTAAAAGGCCATTTTTAAATAAACAATCATCACACTCACAGCATAGCAAGGGGCGTGGAAGTGTGGCTGAAACGGTTTCCAGGTGGAGTCGTGCTGCGGGCATTTCTCCCCTGTGCAGTGTGCGAGCGAGTGAGGAGAGAGAGAAAGCCGGTATGTTACAGTGAGCGAGAGCAGGCTCGAAGGAAGTGTGTTCTTGTGGTATAGCGGGTCCATAGCTCCCCTTCAAAAGGCCATTTTTAATCAGGTGACTGACAGTAGTGGAGTCAGGCACAGAGAAGGTCAGCTGCTGAGAGAGCGTCTCGACTGTTGCAGGGACTGCATCGGTGAAGCAGGTGTGACGCTAATGAAAAAGATGCACAGGGCTTATTGGTTTTTAAAGACTGCTTCCTTCATTGTGTTTTAACCTCAGTTTTAAAGGATTGCGGGCTCTCTGTCTCGCGCTGCCTGTGGGTGTGCCTCTGTCTCTCTGTGACGCTGCCTGTGTGTGTGCGCGACTCTCTCTTTCGCGCTGCATGTGTGTATGCCTCTGGCTCTGCCTCTGTGTGAACCAAGATTCCACTGAGGTTGACTAATGAAAAGTCAACATGGCTCAGAGCTGCAAGTGGACTGTGGCACAGACAAACAGAAATGACGGCATGTTTTCCGAGGCGTTGCATCCGAATTGGTGGGCGTGGCTCTGCGAGTTTTCGTCGTATCCAATGGTCTAAGAGTTGGTGGGCGTGGCTCCTTCCTGCGTGCGCCATTGGCGTCTTACTTGTCGGCGGTTTAGTGAATCCACGCCCCTTCCGGTGTGCTTTCCATGGGTGGCTACTTGTCTTCCGGCTTAGTGAATTATATATATAGAAGACTGGACAATCTAAACCAACTGCCTATTTCTTCTTAATATACTTCTCTAACTAGTGCATGGGAATTACACAGTTATGACTGTAATTATCAGCAACCTTCAAAGGAGTATAAACGTTGTGATTTTCTTTACGGTACAGAGTATACTTGCCTTCACTTCACTTTATGAATGATAATATAAAACCTGCTAGTACAGAATATTCAGAGTTCCTTTTGCGTTATAAGTGATGAAGGTTGCAGGCCCATATTCATAATGAGACATAGGCATGTCTCATCCTTCCATAAATGTCATTTACTGCAATAGTTGATAAGCTCATGATTTTATTTTTAATCAGCAAGGCAAGGAAACATAATTTATAGAAAAAAAGAAAAATTAAATCAGCATATCTCCTGAAAGAAACATGCATGTTCTATAGAATGGATGTAACACCTAATGACAAACACTGTAAAGGTTTAGGCTGATTAAGCAGTAAGATGTTAAACTGCTGAGCTTAAATACTACCTAAAAGACAAACAAAGCAAAACATACCTTTTACACTGGGTCTGAAGGAAAGGTATAAATTTGATATTTTTCTATTTTCACATTGAACAAATAATGAAGCAAACTGTGTCAATAGAAAAGCAATTATCTTGGGACATGGTCTGCTAGCAAGTAAATTAACTGTAGTAGTAGGTCTTAACACACGTCAGCAAAATCATCAAGATATTAGGATATTAGTGCCATATAGCTGGTTCAGGTTCGTCCAGACATCACTTGCAGTTGTCCGTAAGAACATGAATAAGGAATCACGTTTAATATTTTTCCCACTCTCTAGTGAAGTATTAAATATTAAGCCTGATGGAAATTCAATCACATGTAAAATGTTTGGTTCACTATATCACAACCAAAATGATATTAACTATTAAAATACAAATGAAACTTCCTGAAGCGATAAATGTGATGAATACAGTGGTACACAGGCATTAGAAATATCTGTAAATAAGAAGTACGGAAGAGAGAATTCTGTAATGAAAATATTAAATAAACATTTTACATGGGGGAGGAGGGGGTGGGGTTGGCAATGTAATCCAGTCCTCAAAGGTTTGTTTACTGTGTTATACTAATACATCATCTTATATTAAGGTTATAAATGACTCATAGGCTCAGAGGGTTAGCTCTATGAATCACATTACTTTGAGCCCCTAGCCTAAAAACGGGAGAGAAACTGTTCCTGGATCTATATGAAAAACACGATGATTAAAATCAGGAGATATGGGACTTTGCTTTGATACTTTCTGAATATGGAAGCTCAAGAGAATGAAGCTGCAAATTTAATAAATAGGTTTACTCATGAATTATTGTATTAAGTCATTTTTACTATACAGGTAGTCCCCAGGTTACGGACATCCGACCTACGACATACGAACGGGGCCGCAGCTGCAAAGCATGCGCCTCAGTAACTGCTGCTCCGTCATCTTCGGCCTGCGGACGCTGCAAGCGGTGGCTGGACAGAGGCTGGAGGGGAGCGATTTCGCTGCTCGCGCAGTGTAGTGTCCCTCGGGTGGCTCCCGGTGGCAAGCGGTTTCACTGCCCGCCCACCACACATGGCTGCCCCATTCGTTCTAGGTGTGTGGCTGGTAATGCTGCAAGCGGTGATCCGGTTGTGGCTGAACGGGGCGGCGGGAGGTAGCATTGTAGTGTGCCTCGGATTGCTGCGTGTTGAATGGGGGCGGTGGTGTTGCGTACGCTGCAGGCAGCATACTGTAGTGGAGGTGACTGTGAGATGGGCTGGTGATGAACCGCCCCTCGCTGCCCCCATTCATTCTCAATAGCAAGCCTGCATGTACTGTTACATACATAGCAGGAAGTTGTCTCTTGTCAGTACAGGGTGGTCCAGATCTAATTATGCAGATCCAGATCATCTGGATGACTTTGATTTATGCAGGGATGATTCTTCATGTTGTCAGTTCACACACTTCTCAATGGTCCGGGATTTTTTGGGTGATTTTCTATGTAATAAACTGAATAAGTTATAGCATAATGAAAATTGCATAATTAGATCTGGACCACCCTATACATCAGACGTGCTGACGACTGGTGCCTTCCTGCTGTGATAGCTGTACAGTGCTGTGCAGAAGAGCTCATCTTAACCTTTTGTCTTCACCCTTCAACAATGTCTCTGAAACACAAATCTGATGAAAAACCATCACCATTGAAAATAAAGTAGAAATAATAAAAAGGTCAGAAAGAGGTGAAACTCCATCATTCATTGGCAGAACACTTCATTACAATCGGACAAAAATAGCATTTGTTAAAATAATGTACCTGTTCCGACTTACATACAAATTCAACTGAAGTACAAACTTACAGTCCCTATCTTGTACGTAACCCGGGGACTGCCTGTAATTTTGTTCTGAAAATGAAACAGATATAGCTATTATATTTATTATACATTTCACTTACTTTATGAAGGGTAAGTGAGGTTACAAAATTCCATTGCCCTTTTGACACAGTATAAAATAGAAATTAAAAATAGAAACAGATTTAGTGTTTGGAATGCTTTTAATTTTCAAGCACAGACACTTTAGCCACCCATTCAGTACAAACCTGCATTAAGATGTACTGACACATACAAAAAGGCTGATGTGGAGGAGGCAGTAAATCATTCAGTATCAATCATCATAGGCTGTACTATTCCATATACTTAAAAATTAGGTTTCGGGCAAAAATTCTTAACATGTAAACAAAGAATAATGGATATCACAGAAAAACACTCCTATCTGGGGAAACTCTCATTAAACTAAACCAAAGAACAAAAAGACATCTGTACAGTATTAGACAGACTGATAGTGAAAAACTTACAGTACATGGAGGTTTATTTCTAAAGTACGCACTGTCACATCATGAACTGCTATCTGCTCTTTCTGTCTCCCTCCTCTTTATGTCCATGGTGCTTTCAACAATTATTACATTGTGCAAAATTCATGTAGAACCAGATTTTTTTTTTGTTTTAATTGCAATACTTGCAACAGGATAATGCAAGTACTAAAAATAAGTAGTTTATAGAGCAGTTTTTATGAAAATGCAACACCTACTGTGGCATTTAACAACAATAATATGGAATTAATCATAACATTAGGTGAATAAACTTCAGGGCTGTGGCAAAACTTTTATAGTGGAGTTAAAGATTTTATTAAATATATCAGTATGATTTCAAAACCTCATTACTTCTTTATGATTAATACCATGTAAGAAAAACAAACATGACACAAACATTTAATAAATATTCAATATCTTGATCAACGTTGTTTTTAACAATATATATGTATTTAAGTACTAAGGATAAGCTAAGGGGGTTTACCATTAGGACACTGAAGGTATCGCTGCTGAAAATGGGACTTTGCAGTCATATGTAAATAAGAAGTTAAAAAAAAAAAAAAAAAAAAAAAAAAAAAAAAAAATCGGTCATTTCAAGTAGTAATAGCCATTAGAAACACTAGTAATGTTTTGGCTCTATTTTTAAATCGATTTAATGGTATTTTGATATGTAAAATGAATATATAATTAATGGGGCTTTTCAGTAATTTTTCTGGGGAACCAGCTATTAGGTTATTCCTATAAAAAACTGCCTCTTGAACCTTGCCCAAAGGAAATGAAAGAAGGAGTCTTTCATTATTAAGCAGCTCCTGCTTGGCATGTCATCATAAGTGTTCAAAGTTCATATTCAACAACAGAGTTTTGCAGAAACAGAAGTCATGAGAAGCTGACAATATAAGTCCTTATGTTTACATCAGACCATGTTCTCCGATAATTGCTTTTGTATTGAGTCTGTTTGCCCTAGTAACCCTAGCACTTTTGTCAATCTACAGTTCATGAGAATTCAAGAACACGTGTACGTACCAACTAATACATTTTATTTTTTTAGGACATAGATCAACATGCAAATTATCTGATATTGACATTTTATTTATTTAGCTCTCTTAAAACTCAACAAAACAAATTCTCATTATACACAATTGTGCATATTAGAGTAAGAATGATTATCCTGGAGAAACAAGACAACTTATTTAAATGAAAAAAACAATGGAAAGATTTACAGTAAATTAAAGGCAATGACTGAATAGAATTCTAATGACAAAGTACTATTCACTAATAAAAAAAAACATATTTCAAAATACAAACGGAAAGTTCAAAGACACAGAATATTTCTTTGAACATTAGTTGTTAAATGGATACACATTTAGCTTAACCACTGAAATGTTCAGGCAGCAATCTGAAATGATTTACAGATTGACTACGTTTAGCAATATGCAAAAAAGAAAATAAATCTAGTCAGTCATTTTCTAACCCGCTCTGTCCTGAACAGGGTTGCGGGGTCTGTTGAAGCCTATCCCAGCCTGTCCTATACAATTATGTTCACTATATTTATATATATCTTCACCATTACCTATCAGCCAGACTCATAAATCCTCACAATTGTGATGTAGCACAGGCACAGTATGAATAAAGCCAAGAGTAAACATGCACTATTGGGGGCAGATAAGTTAGTCTTAGTGGGGCTCTACAGTGAAACACCACCAAACAGCAGTATGACCATAAAATGGATGCCTTAGAAACGCTCTTTATATTTTGCTGAACTGGAACAAAAAACACATGTATACGAATGAACAGAGTGAAGAGCATGTTATTGATAAGAAGTGCTGGCCTGTTTTTATTAATCCATTTATTCAATCTAAATGTGACAGTAACGTAAATGCCTTTTACAAAGAATGAGTGACACCTGTGTCTGCTCAGCATTAATTTCCCATTTTGAACAAATTAAGATAAAAAAATAAATGACCTAGTATCTAGTGACTTTTAAAATTCTTCTGTCACCATTTCCTAAATGACTAAAATTCCAAATGTTCTGCATTCCTGAGTTTAGATAATGAATAATAATAGTGAAGACATGTAAAATATGAAATAACACATATGAAATAATGTAGTGACGAAAGTTTTAAAGAAATCAAATTGTTCATTCAGTTTCTTCAAGGCAACCCCTTGCCTGATGATTACATTGTACACTCTTGCATTCTCTCTACCTGCTCCATGAGATGGACACCTTTGATGCTTTTCCAGCATCCCTGAAGAGGTTCTTACATACAGTGCATCCAGAAAGTATTCACAGCGCATCACTTTTTCCACATTTTGTTATGTTACAGCCTTATTCCAAAATGGATTAAATTCATTTTTTTCCTCAGAATTCTACACACAACACCCCATAATGACAACGTGAAAAAAGTTTACTTGATGTTTTTGCAAATTTATTAAAAATAAAAAAACTGAGAAATCACATGTACGTAAGTATTCACAGCCTTTACTCAATACTTTGTCGATGCACCTTTGGCAGCAATTACAGCCTCAAGTCTTTTTGAATATGATGCCACAAGCTTGGCACACCTATCCTTGGCCAGTTTCGCCCATTCCTCTTTGCAGCACCTCTCAAGCTCCATCAGGTTGGATGGGAAGGGTCGGTGCACAGCCATTTTAAGATCTCTCCAGAGATGTTCAATCGGATTCAAGTCTGGGCTCTGGCTGGGCCACTCAAGGACATTCACAGAGTTGTCCTGAAGCCACTCCTTTGATATCTTGGCTGTGTGCTTAGGGTTGTTGTCCTGCTGAAAGATGAACCGTTGCCCCAGTCTGAGGTCAAGAGCGCTCTGGAGCAGGTTTTCATCCAGGATGTCTCTGTACATTGCTGCAGTCATCTTTCCCTTTATCCTGACTAGTCTCCCAGTCTCTGCCGTTGAAAAACATCCCCACAGCATGATGCTGCCACCACCATGCTTCACTGTAGGGATGGTATTGGCCTGGTGATGAGCGGTGCCTGGTTTCCTCCAAACAGGACGCCTGGCATTCACACCAAAGAGTTCAATCTTTGTCTCATCAGACCAGAGAATTTTCTTCAGGTGCCTTTTGGCAACTCCAGGCGGGCTGCCATGTGCCTTTTACTAAGGAGTGGCTTCTGTCTGGCCACTCTACCATACAGGCCTGATTGGTGGATTGCTGCAGAGATGGTTGTCCTTCTGGAAGGTTCTCCTCTCTCCACAGAGGACCTCTGGAGCTCTAACAGAGTGACCATCAGGTTCTTGGTCACCTCCCTGACTAAGACACTTCTCCCCCGATCGCTCAGTTTAGATGGCCGGCCAGCTCTAGGAAGAGTCCTGGTGGTTTTGAACTTCTTCCACTTACGGATGATGGAGGCCACTGTGCTCATTGGGACCTTCAAAGCAGCAGACATTTTTCTGTAACCTTCCCCAGATATGTGCCTTGAGACAATCCTGTCTCTGGGGTCTACAGACAATTCCTTTGACTTTATGCTCTGACATGACCTGTCAACTGTGGGACCTTATATAGACAGGTGTATGCCTTTCCAAATCATGTCCAATCAACTGAATTTACCACAGGTGGACTCCAATTAAGCTGCAGAAACATCTCAAGGATGATCAGGGGAAACAGGATGCACCTGAGCTCAATTTTGAGCTTCATGGCAAAGGCTGTGAATACTTATGTACATGTGCTTTCTCAATTTTTTTATTTTTTAATAAATTTGCAAAAATCTCAAGTATACTTTTTCACGTTGTCATTATGGGGTGTTGTGTGTAGAATTCTGAGGAAAAAAATGTATTTAATCCATTTTGGAATAAGGCTGCTTAAAAGCTCAAAGGGCACGTATTGATTTTTGACTTTGTTTTTCTCCGTCTCTCTCTCTCTCTCTCCCTGCTCCTGACGGAGGGGGTGTGAGCTGCTGCCTTCAACAGCTTTGTACCGGCGGTGCTTCGCATACTTAAAAGCCAAACAGCCCTATTGATTTGTTTGCTTTCCTCTGTCTTTATGACAGTCTCTTCTCCTGACGCGCACTCCTTTGAAGAGGAAGATATGTTTGCATTCTTTTAATTGTGAGACAGAACTGTCATCTCTGTCTTGTCATGGAGCACAGTTTAAACTTTTGAAAAAGAGACAAATGTTTGTTTGCAGTGTTTGAATAACGTTCCTGTCTCTCTACAACCTCCTGTGTTTCTGCGCAAATCTGTGACCCAAGCATGACAATATAGAAATAACCATATAAACATATGGTTTCTACTTCGCGGATTTTCTTATTTCGCGGGTGGCTCTGGAATGCAACCCCCGCGGTGGAGGAGGGATTACTGTATATAATTCTCTAAGCTGCCGCCAGAGCGGCACGACACCCATGAAAGCACGCAGGAAGGAGCCATATATAGATTCTCTAAGTGGCCGCCAGAGCAGGCAAGACACCTATGAAAGCACGCAGGAAGGAGCCACGCCCACCAACTCTAAGACCATTGGATACGACGAAAACTTGCACAGCCACGCCCACCAACTCGGACGCGACGCCTCGAAAAACATGCCGTCATTTCTGTTTGTCTGTGCCACAGTCCACATGCAGCTCTGAGCCACGTTGACTTTTCATTAGTCAACCTCAGTGGAACCTTGGTTCACACAGAGGCAGTGCCAGAGAGAGACAGAGGCACACACAGGCAGCCCGAGAGAGAGAGCCGCGCACACACACAGGCAGCGCCAGAGAGAGACAGAGGCACACACAGGCAGCCCGAGAGAGAGAGCTGCGCACACACACAGGCAGCGTGAGAGAGAGAGCCATGCACACACACGGGCAGCGCGAGAGAGTCGCGCACACACACAGGCAGCACGAGAGAGAGAGCCGCGCACACACACACAGGCAGCGCGAGAGAGAGAGCCGCGCACACACACAGGCAGCGCGCGAGAGAGAGAGCCGCGCACACACACACAGGCAGCGCGAGAGAGAGAGCCGCGCACACACACAGGCAGCGCGAGAGAGAGAGCCGCGCACACACACAGGCAGCGCGAGAGAGAGAGAGCCGCGCACACACACAGGCAGCGAGAGAGAGAGAGCCGCGCACACACACAGGCAGCGCGAGAGAGAGAGCCGCGCACACACACAGGCAGCGCCAGAGAGAGAGCCGCACACACACACAGGCAGCGCCAGAGAGAGACAGAGGCACACACACAGGCAGCACGAGAGAGACAGAGGCACACACACACAGGCAGCGCCAGAGAGAGCCACGCACACACACAGGCAGCGCGAGAGAGAGAGCCGCGCAATCCTTTAAAACTGAGGTTAAAACACAATGAAGGGAGCAGTCTTTAAAAACCAATAAGCCCTGTGCCTCTTTTTCATTAGCGTCTCACCTGCTTCACCGATGCAGGCCCTGCAACAGTCGAGACGCTCTCTCAGCAGCTGACCTTCTCTGTGCCTGACTCCACTACTGTCAGTCGCCTGATTAAAAATGGCCTTTTGAAGGGGAGCTATGGACCCGCTATACCACAGGAACACATTGCCTTTGAGCCTGCTCTCGCTCACTCTAACATACTGGCTTTCTCTCTCTCCTCACTCGCTCGCACACTGCACAGGGGAGAAATGCCCGCAGCACGACTCCACCCGGAAACCGTTTCAGCCACACTTCCACAACCCCTCGCTACGCTGTGAGTGCGTTGATTATTTATTTAAAAATGGCCTTTTGAAGGGGAGCTGTGGATCCGCTATACCACAGGATCACCTGTGACATTGCCTTCACATTGTTTTCCTTCTGCGGTGGGTTGGCACCCTGCCCAGGATTGTTTCCTGCCTTGTGCCCTGTGTTGGCTGGGATTGGCTCCAGCAGATCCCCGTGACCCTGTGTTCGGATTCGGCGGGTTGGAAAATGGATGGATGGATTGTTTTCCTTTTATTTATGATCCCGTCGAACAGATCAGACACCCAGGCAAACAACACTGAATAATCAATAGCTGCAACCACTTTGCCCGCCCCAACTCCTCACCTGAGTCGGTTTCATCTGTGTTCAGCAGTGTTTCCCAAACTCGGTCCTGGTGAACCCCTGTGGATGCAGGGTTTTGTTCCAACCAGATTCCTAATCATTAATGCCGGCGAAACTCATCAGGGATAAGTCGGTTTTTCAAACGCAGCCGTGTAGCAGATTAGTCTAGCAGGATGTAATAATCCGAGATGAATGTGCGCCCCCGCGCTGAGTGAAAAGCCAATGTATATTGAGTCTAGAAAACATGATCAGCAAGTCTTTGATAGGCTGCAACAAAATGATGAAAGAACGGGCGCATTTTTTTCTCACAAGCTAGGTGGGTGGGTGTTAGTTAGTTAATTAGTTACTCGAAGGATTTCAAGATTTAATATGCACAAGCGGTAACACTGCAAAAGCAGCCCAAACCAGAAAAGTGGCCGACAAATTAAACACGTGTGCATTGTACTTACTGAAAGCAGCGTTATGGATTTTGCAAATGTTCATTTTTTCCCTCTGCTTAAAAAACATTTAAAAAGCGGCGTGATTATGCGGCTATACGCCGCAGGTTGGTATGCAGCGTGTAAAACAGTTTGTTGCGGATAATTTGCCTTTTACTTTAACACGAAGACAATTTCCTGTTAGATTTGCCTTTGCGATAACAATTAATAAGGCACAGGGCCAAACTTTCAAAAAGATGTGCATGTATCTGCCAAAACCAGTTTTCAGTCACGGACAGTTGTATGTTGCTCTCTCCAGAGTTCCATCTTTTCATTCACTTACTGGTATGTCTGCAGGAACACGTGCAGTGAGCGAGCGACACACACACACATACAGGCGAGCGAGTGCTGGACGCATAAGAATAATAATACTTCATTACATTGATATACCTGTGTTTTCAGTATTCAAAGCGCTATCCACACAGGGAGAAACCGGGAAGCGAACCCAAAATCTTCCACAGTCTCCTTACTGCAAAGCAGCAACACTACCATTGCGCTACAAGGCAGTTAAAGAATGCACTGGGCTCGATTTTGTTTTCACTTCTGTTTACAGCGATCGGATCGTAGCGTGCATTATTGCAGTGTTACTTTTCTTGGTGGCTTATTACATTACGGATGTTTCACATGTTAATTTTTTTCCCTGTGCTTAAAAGACATTAAAAAAGTGTTTCTCAACTGTGACTCCGGAACAACTCAGTACGCAAGCTATATTAAGCGTCAGCAACGAAGACTCGCTACACCTTAATGAACAAGTGCTGAAACTTATTCCTACTGACGAAGTAACTTTCACCAGCGTGGCCTCCATCGTCACAGACGATCCCGCTTTCAGTCACGGACAATTGTATGTTGCTCTCTCCAGAGGTCCATCTTTTCATTCACTCACAGTGGTATCCACAAACCCACCCCATTTGGACAACTGTGTCGTTCAAGAAGTGTTCACCCATCAATACATAATTATGCGGCGGCTAGTAAATAAATAATCCATAAAAAGAAATATGTGGAGATTAAAATCAATAGAAAAACTTTTCTAAAAACCACGAGGTAAAATGTCACAGGAAGTAATACATTAAAACAAAATGCCAGCTGCACATAGAAGGTAGCAACGTGAAGATAATCTTTCAGCATTTTTAGACGAGCGTCCGTATCGTCTAGGTGTGTGAACAGCCCCCCTGCTCAATCCCCATACGTCAGGATCAGAGAAAGTCAGCGCAAGACAGAGAGAAAAATAAGCAATCTAGCTTCTCAGCCATCTGCCAATAGCGTCCCTTGTATGAAATCAACTGGGCAAACCAACTGAGGAAGCATGTACCAGAAATTAAAAGACCCATTGTCCGCAGAAATCCGCGAACCAGCAAAATATCCGTGATATATATTTAAATATGCTTACATATAAAATCCGCGATAGAGTGAAGCCGCGAAAGGCGAAGCGCGATATAGCGAGGGATCACTGTATATAGATTTAATGAAGACTTTGAAGCACTGCACTTGATTTGAACATTGTTGCACTTTGTTTTCGTTGACTTTTTGAATAAAAGCACTTTTGCACATTTTATACATCATCCCCTTGCTCAAATGTTATTGCCTCACTGTCTAGCTCACGGTGACATTACCGACGGTGTTGGGTTCAAGGGCTCCCTAACAGAAGATGGGAGCATGGAGCAAAACCCGCATCATCACAAGTTGATGCTGAGATGTGTCTGCTGCTTGAACAATGTGGTGCAGCACTTATTTGGGCTGTAATCTGAGGTGCAGTTACCTGGTGATTTCTGAGGCTGATCATCATAGCATTTAAGTTTTTGCCCGAAGAAATTTTTTAGATTGACTGACCTTCATTTCTTAAAGTAATGTTGGTTCTCTTTGCTAAGGTGAGCTGTTCTTGGCATATTATGGACTACTACAACCAGAAAAAAATAGCCTTCTCTGAAATAGGGCTATTTGCACCTATGCTGTCTTGATATAATAAAGCCATTAACATGGCAACAAACTCCACAACTCCTTTTAAAAAAGCATACACAGTGATTATTATTATATATTGATCATAGAGACAGAGACCCGGTGCAGTGTGGAATAAAAAAAAGACAGGAGGGGGAATGGTCATCTATGTGAAACAGGAATGGTGTAAAACAGCACATTATACTTAAAAACTACAGTTTGTAATTCAGATATTGAAATTTTGTGTCAGAATTTATCCATGTTATTTGCCCAGGGAGATAAATAACATCATCCTTATGTTTATATTCCTCCCTCCACAAATGGAGACTTAGCACAAATGATTCATTCTGTCACCAACACTTTAATGATGACTCACTCCGACCCTGCAGTTATAACATGTGGTGACGTCAACCATGTGTCTTTGGAACAAATAATGACTAATTTCTATCAGTTTGTGACTTGTTCAATTCAAGGCAATAATAAACTGAACCTGCTGTATTCAAATGTTAAAGATGCCTTTTAATGTAATCTGCTTGTTCCTTCAGGCAAATATGACTACAACCTGATTCATCTTATTTCCAGCTGCAAGCCTGTTATGAGACGGTAAACTATTACCACCAGAATAGTGAGGAAGTGTAGCCTGGAGGCTGAAATGGACAAATGTGAATTGTATGCATTCTAAATAATTATATATTATATATTATTCCATATTTACCCGACGAGGTAAGAAGACGGTATCGTGGCAGCAGAGCCGGCACTAAGCTAAAAAAGAAGCGGCTTGCGAGAAAGTGGCGTTTCAAGCCTTCGGTGCCTTCTGTGATTCTGGGGAATGTAAACTCAATCTCAAATAAGATCGACGAACTGGCTGCGCTGGTGAAAAATGTAAGGACCTACAGAGAATGCAGTTTGTTGTGTTTCTGCGAAACGTGGCTAAATAACACCATCCCAGATGCCAACGTGGAGCTACCCGGGTTTAGCACAGTTAGAGCGGACAGAGATGCAAGTACCTGTGGTAAGCACAAAGGAGGAGGACTCGCTCTCTATGTTAATACACGGTGGTGTCACTCTGGACATGTTAACGTCAAAATCTCCACTTGCTGCAGGGATATCGAACTGTTGGCCGTAAGTTTACGTCCCTACTATTTGCCCAGAGAGTTTGGACATGTCATTGTTGTTATTGTATACATTCCTCCTCGGGCAGACGTGGAGTCAGCGAGTGACATCATCCATTCCGCTGTTGCTAAGTTACAAACGCAGCACCCTGAGGCGCTTGAGCTAATCGCTGGAGACTTTAACCATGTGACGCTGGACAAAACATTGCCTTCATTCTCCCAGTATGTGGACTGTAACACCCGGGGAAATAAGACTATTGATTTACTGTATGCAAACGTTAAAGACGCATACAGCGCCACCCCGCTGCCTGCGCTTGGGAAAGGAGATCATAACCTGGTTCAGCTTCAGCCTCACTATAAACCAAAAGTTAGAGTCCTACCTGTAACCACACGATCATTCAGGAAGTGGACCCCGGAGGCTGAGAATACTCTGAGAGAACTTTTTGGAACTACAGACTGGGATATCCTGCAGGGATCTCATAATGAGAACATTGAGGAAGTTGTTGACTGCACTACTGACTACATCAACTTCTGTATGGACATTGTAGTTCCTGTAAGAATAGTACGCTGCTATGCTAACAACAAGCCATGGATTACAAGTGACATCAAGGGCCTTTTGAATCAGAAGAAAAGGGCTTTTAAAGACGATGATCAGCATGAGCTCAAGTGCGTGCAGAAGGAACTCCGAGTCCAACTCAGGGCGGCGAAGGAGCAGTACAGGAGAAAGCTGGAGCAGAAGTTGCAGAATAACAGCATGAAGGAAGTGTGGGATGGGATGAAGATCATCACTGGCTGCAGCTCGAAGCGGGGTACCACCATTGAGAGAGACGTGAAGAGAGCAAACCAAATGAACAACTTTTTTAACAGGTTTGACCACCCTAACCCACTCTCACTCTCACCTCGGAGTACTGCACCCTCCACACATCCTTCTGCTGATACCAGCATAGGAAAAACATCCCCACCCATAATAACAACAGCGCAAGTGAGCAGAGAGCTGAGGAGACTTCGTGCCAGCAAAGCAGCGGGTCCAGATGGAGTATCTCCACGACTGCTGAAGGTCTGTGCATCGGAGCTGGGGGGTCCTCTACAGCGCATCTTCAACCTGAGCCTGGAACAGGGGAGAGTCCCGAGGCTTTGGAAAACATCTTGTATCACCCCAGTCCCAAAGGTATCACGTCCTAGTGAGCTGAATGACTTTCGGCCTGTTGCTCTGACATCACATGTGATGAAGACCATGGAGAGGCTGCTGCTTCACCACCTTAGGCCACAGGTTCAACACGCCCTTGACCCTCTGCAGTTTGCATATCAGGAGAAGGTGGGAGCGGAAGATGCCATCATCTATATGCTACACCGATCCCTCTCTCACTTGGACAGAGGCAGTGGTGCTGTAAGAATTATGTTTCTAGACTTCTCTAGCGCCTTCAACACAATCCAACCTCTGCTCCTTAGGGACAAGCTGACAGAGATGGGATTAGATTCATACCTAGTGGCATGGATCGTGGACTATCTTAAAGACAGACCTCAGTATGTGCGTCTTGGGAACTGCACGTCTGACATTGTGGTCAGCAACACAGGAGCGCCACAAGGGACTGTACTTTCTCCGGTCCTGTTCAGCCTATATACACCGGACTTCCAATACAACTCGGAGTCCTGCCATGTGCAAAAGTTCGCTGATGACACTGCTATCGTGGGCTGTATCAGGAATGGGCTGGAGGAGGAGTATAGGGACCTAATCAATGACTTTGTTAAATGGTCCGACTCAAACCACCTACACCTGAACACCAGCAAAACCAAGGAGCTGGTGGTGGATTTTAGGAGGCCCAGACCCCTCATAGACCCAGTGATCATCAAAGGTGACTGTGTGCAGATGGTGCAGACCTATAAATATCTGGGAGTGCAGCTGGATGATAAATTAGACTGGACTGCCAATACTGATGCGCTGTGCAAGAAAGGACAAAGCCGGTTATACTTCCTTAGAAGGCTGGCTTCCTTCAACATCTGCAATAAGATGCTGCAGATGTTCTATCAAACAGTTGTGGCGAGCGCCCTCTTCTACGCAGTGGTGTGCTGGGGAGGCAGCATTAAGAGGAAAGACGCCTCACGCCTGGACAAACTGGTGAGGAAGGCAGGCTCTATTGTTGGCATGGAGCTGGACAGTTTAACATCTGTGGCAGAGCGAAGGGCACTCAGAAGGCTCCTATCAATTATGGAGAATCCACTGCATCCACTTAATAGTATCATCTCCAGACAGAAGAGCAGCTTCAGCGACAGACTGCTGTCACTGTCCTGCTCCACAGACAGATTGAGGAGATCGTTCCTCCCCCAAACTATGCGACTCTTTAATTCCACCAGGGGGGGTAAACGTTAATATTTAACATTATACATAGTTATTGTCTGTTTTTTTCACCTGTATTATTATCATTCTTTAATTTAATATTATTTATTGTATCAGTATGCTGCTGCTGAAGAATGTGAATTTCCCATTGGGATTAATAAAGTATCTATCTATCTATCTATATTAATTTACCCTCTACAATTCCAATCACCTCACACCCAGATAAACAGACAGTAGCTCTGAGAATCTTCTTTGCGACTTGAGCTTTGTCGGTGGGGGGATGGGATACCAGGCTGCTTGCGCTGATCGACACATTTGCAAAACCAAAGACACTGATGGAGAGGTGCGAAGGAATTTAAGATGGCCTGGGATTACGAGTTTTTTCATAGACTTCAAATATTCTAGCGTTAAGGGCTTTGATGATGGTAATTACCCACCGTACTGGGAGTTGGTGCTGTGTGCTAATGTCTTCCCTTCTACTCCCTCTGCAGAATGGAAAATTGACAGCCACTCCATCTCCAATGTCACTTCCACGTCCATCCGCCTGGACCCTCCCCTTCCTGCCACTTAAACACATAACCTGGAAATTGGCCATATTGATTTAGTTCATATAAAGAACTCTGGTCTGAAAAGACTACTACGCATTTACTGAGTGTTTTTTTGTTTTCTTATCCAGTTATATGAGCTCACCAATGTGGTGCCCCAACTCCTTATCTTTGTTTTATTATATATATAACAAAGATAAGGAGTTGTAAATACACTATTTATTGTGAGATTTTTGAGACCCCGACAACTGGTCTCCCCACGTAACATGTCTGTTGCCTGATGGCTGATGCGGAGAACATTTAAAACCAGCCACTGACCTGGCCATGTGTTCACTTGCTGTTTACTCATGTGTGCATGAGGTCAGTTTACTCTTTTAATATGATAAGGGACCAACTGCAGGATAATGGTCGTTTTACTGCATGCACGCTGTGGTGTCTGAGAATGCTGAAGAGACAGCTCCCGTTTGCATAACTTTGAAATGACAATAAAACTAATTTTTTTTTTTTGAAATCTGGACTCATTTTCTTTTCACTTGTTTAAGTCTGTGACCCACACATTGCAATATAGACACACACACACTTATCCTATCTCAGCAAAACAAGATACAATGCAGCCCTAGCTTTGGCATATGAGAGAAAAATCAAAGTATTGGAACTAAAATCCACAGAGACGTGAAGAATACACAAACTCCTCATGGACACCAACATTGAATCCTTGAGGCAGCAGCACTAACTTCTATGGTGACCATGTCAAACTATATTGCATCTTTAGTAAGATTTTGTAGCCACTACTAATAGAGTGAAAACAAATACAGTAAATGTCTTTAGAACAAATATTTAAGAAATGTACAATGATATGCAAGTTTGCCCATCATTAATAATGGTAGTTGTCTCTACCGGACATCAACTGCAGTGATTTCTAAAAGTGTTTAAAATGTGAGCATGAGAGACATATATACATGTATACTAAGTGCTTAAGACACATATAAAAGACACATATGTATTCAGTAGCACCTTATTGATAAATAAATATATAGTATAGGTTAATGTGGAATTTTTTTCTCACAAGTGCATGTTTTTAATTCCTTTTAGTGCATTATTAATGAATCCACAACCACCTGCTATAATCTGTCTTCCATGAAAAAGAACAGCTAGAAGATGTTCAAGTTTAGTGGAAATACAAAGCTTCATGCTAGACAAGCAAAAAGACAAACAGAAAGATGAGAGCTACCACTCTTGCTATTATACATAACAGTGAAATCTAAAAATGTTCCAACCCACTTCTGTCAATACTATTTTTCTGTGATCCCAAACACTTCCTAAATAGAGGTTGCATTAAAGAAAAAGCCCATGAAAATTTAAACAGCAGATGCTGAAGAATTAATTTCATAGGAATAATAGGGTTTAATTCCTGCAAACCATATTCACAACACACTTTCACTACCCATTATCATAAACACCTAATTTTGTGCAGAGAAAATCAACTAAGCTCATCACAATGTATCCTGTCCTGGGCCCTGTCCCATACGCACCCTTAGCCTCCCTTCCTGGAAGTGCTGGGATGAGCTGGGCCAGGGCTGGCAGGGGGAGATGGAGTTAGGCAGATGAGACGGCCCTCCACTCTCACACTCAAAGCTTGCTAAGGATTCTTCTGCAGGTTCACCTACGGAAACTTTGTTATGACTTTTACTTCAAGATAGTCAAGTTCAATTGTCTTCTATGTGCTCCACCAAAAGCCATGAGCGACTATGGAAGGGCCAATCCAAGCAGTTCATTAAGCCATGCAATCGGTAGTAGCAGTGGGTGATGTGTACAAAGGACATGGGCTTAATGAGTGCAAACTTACTAGGAACTCCTTGCTCATGGAGAACAACTGTCAGCTATGGCAAAATGGGTTACTCACACATTTTGGAGCCAGGTACACACATATTGATCCATTCAGTGTAGCATACATGTACCCCTGGACATGTAAAGGCATCATAGACCCACTGCAGACCCCTGACAGATCTCTCCGAATTTGTTTTATTTTTTTTAAATTTTATTTTATTTTTTTTAATTTGCATGGTAGCTAATAGGTGCAACTAGACTGCCAGTGTCAAGAAATGGGTTACATGTTAATAATAGCGGATAAGTAAATCCACGGGAATGGAATACAAGGATATCAACAACTCTAATTTGTCTCCTTCAACCAGTTCCAGAGCAGGGAATGCGATTTTACTCCTAAGCTTAAGATTCTTTTTATTTCATCCAGCTCTAAAACTACTAGTCTGTCTACTGCAGGCATATTTGTCAGTGTTTCTATCGCCAATGGTTAGGCTTAACTAAATGAATAAAGCCACTGATGACCAGGACAAGGCATGCTAATTTCCACACAACTGTAGGAGATACATTGGCTTTCTAGAAGATTTCTTATAATTCAATTTCATGAAAATATGCTTAACAAACACAAAATTGTATACTGCAATACAAGTAGCAGGGAAATTATTCTAAATGATACCTATATGGAATAAAACAGTATCTAAAAACACTTCATGACAACATGCTTGCTTTTTCTTGATAAATTAGTAGTAGTCTTACATAGGAATTAGTTTCTAAATTATTATTCATAATATATAATTAACAATATAACAAATGTATTATGGAGTCCATAAATAGCATGAACAGTAAGAGAAAGGACAGAGCTAATGTTAATTTTACAATAGTAAAGATGCATTAACAAAATTTATGGACAAGATTATGCAAGTTTCCAAAGTTAAAAGTGCAATATGAGACATTTGCTTTGCATTCCTATACAAGTCCATTCTCAACCTTTCACCACAAAAACTGTCATTTTTTACATCAGATCTTGTTACATTGAAAGAGTCAAACTACTTGTGAAAACTTAAAAAATGCAGATAATAAGAAAAATGAATATAGTTATACTTACTACTTTCTTTTTTGTCTTCTATACATTCCTTAATGGATTCTGTAAGGCCGAGACTTGCAGCAGTTGGTAAGGGACCCAGCAATGAAGTGAGGGATGGGGTTTTGGAGGCTGGTTGACACTGTCCATCGACACTTTCAGGGTTTTTCTGCTGCATTTTATTATACAAATCCTTGCTAAGATGATTAGATGCCACTGTGAGTTCTTCATCTTCTGCTTCTGATTCACCATGAATTCCAGAGGTCAAAGAACTGCTATCATCCAATGAGTCTGAAACAGAATTGGTTTACATTTACCAGTTCTTAGATTAAATAAAAAACATTGACAATTTTTAAAGTTCACTATAGCAAATACCAATTGAAACAAAGCATATCATTGACAGAGATCAACAATTATTTCAATAGTACATTTTCATACATAGCATACAGCTCAAAGTGCTTCACAAGATATCAAAAAACAGAATAAAAGAAAAATAATTTAAAATTAACAAGAAAAATAATAAACAAATACGATACAAACAATAAATCAATGCACACTTACATAAAATTAATATATAATTAATAGAATATTAGAAACAAACAAAACTTTAAAAATAATTAACTTGTTTCTAATTTTGTCTAACACAGAGGTACCATTTAACATAATTACTATGCCTCTACATGTAAATTACTTTAACAAGCAAATGAAAATTGCATAAACAAGATAGAAACAGAACAAAAATGAGCATTCAATATCTATAACAAGTAAGCATTGTACTTTGGTAGAAGAAACTAGTGCTGGGTGGTATGACCAAAATTCTGTATCACAGAATTTTTCAAAATTATACTGGTTTCACGGTATTCTACGGTATTTTTTTCCCCCATGCATGAGTTAACCACATTTTCCACTGCAATTACTGCTAACTAAAAATAACCTATTCCACTGTCATGAGAATTGTACAAAAAAACATTTTAATGTGCACACAAGTACTAATACAGGTTTGCATGGCCCCATAAAGTGATAGTTTTCAAGGAGGGGGGCACTAATGAAGAGAAGGAATCACATTGCATGACAGTTGCAGTCAAAATATAGAACCTTTTTATTGAACAAATTTTGCAAACAACTTAACTAAAAATTTGACAACATATTGTCAACCCTCCAAAGAGGCATTTAGACTTAGTAAAATATCCAGAGGTGCTTGTCAAAAGTTGTATTGCACTGAACATGTCTTAGAAAAGGAATAAATAGTAAATATTTTTTGAAAACCAACTAGACTTTCTGTTAATGTTAACAATATCTGTCCAATGACACATTAAAGTGACTTTTAAACAACTTTACCATCATTAAACTGCATAATATTTAAACTAATAAATAATAACAATAAAATAAATAATAGTGCAACTTCCAGTACTAATACTATTACAGTAATCCCTCCTCCATCGCGGGGGTTGCGTTCCAGAGCCACCCGCGAAATAAGAAAATCCGCGAAGTAGAAACCATATGTTTATATGGTTATTTTTATATTGTCATGCTTGGGTCACAGATTTGCGCAGAAACATAGGAGGTTGTAGAGAGACAGGAACGTTATTCAAACACTGCAAACAAACATTTGTCTCTTTTTCAAAAGATTAAACTGTGCTCCATGACAAGACAGAGATGACAGTTCAGTCTCACACTTAAAAGAATGCAAACATATCTTCCTCTTCAAAGGAGCAAACAAATCAATAGTGCTGTTTGGCTTTTAAGTATGCGAAGCACCACGGCACAAAGCTGTTGAAGGCGGCAGCTCACACCCCCCCCCCCCCCCCCAAGTCAGGAGCAGAGAGAGAGAGGGAGAGAGAGAGATAGAGAGAGACAGATAAAAAAATCAATACGTGCCCTTCATGCTTTTAAGTATGCGAAGCACCGTTCAGCATGTCGCTTCAGGAAGCAGCTGCAGCTGCACAAAAGATAGCCAACGTGAAGATAATCTTTCAGCATTTTTAGACGAGCGTCCGTATCGTCTAGGTGTGCGAACAGCCCCCCTGCTCACACCCCCCTACGTCAGCGCAAGAGAGAGAGAGAGAAAGTAAGTTGGGTAGCTTCTCAGCCATCTGCCAATAGCGTCCCTTGTATGAAATCAACTGGGCAAACCAACTGAGGAAGCATGTACCAGAAATTAAAAGACCCATTGTCCGCAGAAACCCGCGAAGCAGCGAAAAATCCGCGATATATATTTAAATATGCTTACATATAAAATCCGCGATGGAGTGAAGCCGCAAAAGGCGAAGCGCGATATAGCGAGGGATTACTGTACTTCAAAACTTCAAGCCCAGGTACATTACAAAGTATTTACCAAAATAAAATAAAACAAGTGCAACTGAACTGTCAATAAGGCAAATTGCATTAATATGGACCTTGCTTCAAACTAAGCCATATACATAAATAATAAAACTGCAACTTGCATTTATAATGCTATTTGTGGTATAGTGGGTCCGCGGCTTCAAAAAAAAAAAAAAAAAAGGTGACTGGGGCACCCGATCGTTCTCAATTGCTTGATCGGCTTACTGCAGCGTGTGAATAAGGCGCTGCACCCACAGTGACGTATATTTATGGGCTGGCGGGATAGGGGGAAGGAAAAAAGAAAAGATAGAACACAAGGAGGTTAAAGAAGGGAAAAGGCAGTCATGGGAGACAATCCAGACACCAGGAAGGTGAAGGCAGCATGAGCTGGGGCTCTGTGAGGGGGCACAGGCTTAGGTGATCTAGGGGCTGGTTCACCCCACTGACTAAGCATGTAGAGTGGGGCGAGCGAAATGTAAGACCTCCCAATGGATCCGAGGAGAGACTGAGTGAGCGTGAAGGAAGACGGGAGGTGTGCCGACCTCGGACGGTCTGGCTGCGCAGTGTGGTGGCAACCAAGGCAGGGGTTGGCAGAAAGCAGTTCGTGCTGTAAAGGTTCCGCCAGCAACGCCAGTGAAGGGTGAGCCGTGGAGACAGAAGGTGGTGTGCTGTGATCGGGCGAGGAGAGAGACTGCATTTTAACCTCCATTTTAATGGATTTATTTATTATGGATTTTATCTTCACGTTTCACTGGTTTTATGGATTTGCTATTTATTTGGGTACTGTATTTTTCTGAACACTACACAATGGACACTTTTGGTTTTACTTTTGACTGTTTTTATCAAAAGCACTTGAGCACTTTCCACCATCCCCTGGCTTCAATGAGTTTTTCTCAGCTCATCTCGGTCATAACTATCGACTGTGTTGGTTCAACAGACTCCCATGTGGGAAGAGGGAGTCTGTAGGGGACCGGCATCATCACACTATTACACACTATTAGTAACCAGATACATTACACAGTATTGAAAAAAAAAAAATAAAACAAGTACAACTTGGCTTGCAGTATTATCCAGTAGTATAGAAACAGTATTCACACATTTGAACATAATGGTCCACATCCAAACTTTTAAAACCAAAGTATCTTCAGACAACAGACACGGCACCTTTTTTCATCAAAAGGTCTTCTGTGTCATCATGTTCAACTTTATCGTCTGCTACAGCTTCCGTTTAGGAATGTTCTCTGTCCATTTTCATCGCTCAATACCTCCACTAACGCATGTACTCCGTTACATGCCTGTTTAGCGGTGCAGCAGTGAAAAAGGTCCCCCCTTAAACAGTTTCCTGCTGCGCCACATTCCGAACCTTGTTTAGGCTATTTAAACCGGTGTTCCGGTATAAGAAAAATCCATATCATAACAAAAATAAAAAACGTTTTTTGGTATGAACCGGTATACTGCCCAGCACTAGAAGAAACCAAAAAACAGAGACTGTTCAATGAAAAGTGAGAAAAATACCATTAGAGAGAAAACAAAAAAGTAACAGATGGAACATGAAAAAAGCAAGGAAATGTATTTAGTTGAAATATTTTATAGGATATCTCTGTACATTTTTAAATATTTGTTTAACTACATTTCTTTAAATGGAAAGGGCAAGGAAAAATACATCAGACAATTTGTGAACAGAAACATTAGCATTTCATCCACACCTTTCAGTATAACAAGCTACAGATTCACAAGGTGGTGTGGTGACTTGGTCTGTAGTCACCTGCATTTGGCTCAGACTCCATATTTTAAAGAATCAGGTATTAAAGATTTTCTTAATCTGGGTACAGTAAACGTAAAGAAACAGACATTCATGGAATTCCCCAAACTGAAGGAGATTTTTTTCTACTATTTTTTGTTCAGCTTCTGTACCTTTTCAAAGATAAGAATCCTAGGGATGCTTGTTGACTTTGATCATTTTTGTGATGTTCACATTGACACTGCGAGTAAGTTTTTACATTTTTCATCTTTCATCTCCCTCAGTTTATAGAATTATTAATGACAAAAGCTAAATATATATAATGAAAAAATGTTTTTGGTAAAAAGAACGTACAAATAATGACAAAACGTGGGAAGTACACAGCTCTAGTATGAGGCAGTTTAATAATAAAGAAAAAGTTGATAGTTCAATACATACCATCCTTTAATAATGAGGCATACATCCCTTTGAGCTTTGGGCGACTGTTCTCTAATTCAGTCTCAATTTCATCTTGGTAACTTGCAATTTCATCTGTAATTAAGATAAAAAGAAAACCTGATTCATTATTATATGCAGAATTTGGCATTCTGCTGCAATGCATGTAAATGTTTTTTATATAATTATAACCAGAGTGTTATTTGCAGTGCCCTGGCTTTGCTAAAGTATTTAGGACCCAGTACGGGTTTTCAGTTTGTTTTCTCAGACCATTCATGTTCTAATTCACTTATCCACAGACTATACCAGTGTTACCAGACACAAGCCAGGAAGCAGCCCTAAATAGGCACCAGTCCAATAAGAATGAATTGGGATTTGCACATCATATTTAATCAAACCAAAAAGGCTAAAACATTAAATAATTGTCATAAAATGGAAGTCATCAGATTCAAAGAAAATTTCTAGGATTGCAAGTCTAAATTTGCTTAGGTATAATATATCACTTCAACAATATACCTAATTTTTTTTTGCTTAATTTATGTGGGAAATATGGGAGTCACCCGCTTAAAGTATCGTGTAAGTTTAAATCCATTCTTTCAATACAAAGGTCCAAAATTACTGTACTCACACTTTCAAAGGAAAGTTTGGCTCTGTGAAAATTTATGCACAACTTAAAAGTAAAATTACTAATCTAATGTGAGAAAAAGGAAGAGAGTTAAATACTTTAAGGCACTCTATGTATACAGAAACGTGTGAAGGGAAATAACTGTACATCATAAACACTAAATATTAATGTGCTCATAAGCTGCCAATAAAATGAATTAACATCCTTGGCAATTTTCACGTTATTGTTATAAAATCACAGTGGATTATTTAATCTTTTTTGACACTGATTAACAGAAAAAGATTCTTTAATATCAAAGTGAAATCATATCTATACAAAGTTGTCAAAAATTTAAAAATATTATTAATATATAAGCAGGCATCCTGTTTAATAAGACACATCAAAAATCATCATTAGCCAATTGTTTGTAGAAATCACAGATTTAGTTCAATGGAGATAAACTTACTGTAGTCAAAGGGCTTCAAATGATTGTAGGATACTGTAAATGCACTTTAACTTTGAAGCTCCTACTTATGGTGAGTCAGTATGGTGGCCTAACCTACACAATGATGACAAAAGAACACTCCACACAGCACCGTGAAAAGGGGATTGAAAAGCACAAGTCAGGGGATGTAAACCAAGTCACTGAATATCCCTTGGAGTCCAGTTAAATCAGTTATGAAGAAATGGAAAGAGTATGGCTGTAAATCTGCCTACAGCAGGCTAGCTACAGTGTGATCGGGCAGGAAAAGGACTAGTGAAGAAGGCCATTAAGAGACAAAGGAGAATTCTGAATGATTTACAAGCTACAGGGCTGAGACTGGGGAGACTACACATACAACAAGTGTTGCCCCTGTAACACCAATGTCATGGAGAAACTGAGTTAGAGTCCAAATCTCAATCCAAATGGAAATTTGTGGCTGGACTTAAAAAAAAGGCTGTTCATTCACAATCTCCATGTAACCTGACAGAGCTTGAGAATTTTTGCAAAAAAAGACTGAAAAAAATTGCAGTGTTCAGTTGTGTAAAGCTGAAAGAGACAAGTGCACACAGACTCAAGGCTGTCATGACTGCCAAAGGTGCATCTATTAAATACTGATTTTGAAGGGTGTGAATTCTTATGCGATCAATTATTTTATGTTCTGCAGAGTTTTCACTTTGATATTAAAGAGCTGATCAATGTCAAAATAGTCAAATCAAATCCATTGTAATTCATTGTTGCATACAATGATAATAAGATGTGAAAACTTCCAAAGGGATGAATACCTTTCATAGGAACTTCACACATATTGTATGTGAATATACATTTCTTTACTCTCAATTACAATACCTTCAACATCCTGGATCTTCTTGGTTAATTCCTGCTCGATCTTAAAACAAAAAACAAAAGAAACACTTCATTAAATACATAATGGTGCCTACATTATACAAACTTTACTAAGTAATAGAAGGAAAGGAATCAAATATTAGCATTGCTGAACAATTTAATTTGTTTGTATCTTTTTCCAATTTGAACTTACTAAATGCATTAGCTACAAATAAAGTACAACTAAAAAGAAATAATAAAAAAATAAAACATAATGCTGAAACCTAAAGGAAGAATACATGCATATGTATTTAGTGTGTTTGAGTGCCTAAATATGCATATGCCAAAAAGCTGATGTGACTAACATATGTGCAGATTCAACACGGATTTAATCTTTCAGAGCGGGTTGGAAGTGGGGGATACTTTGGAGTGTGAGTCCTCCGAGAAGCTTAGAGTGCTACAAAGCAAAGGCACACAAGCGGTAATCCAGGGTGGAGATCAACAATCAGGGGAACCCTCTGATGCATTGAGTGTTGCTAAACAATGAAATAGTCGACAAACTTTATCCCGCATGGAGTGATACTATAGCACCTGCATGGTAGTTCTAAACTGCTGCACAGCACTAATAAAGCTGCAGATGTGTTAATGGGGTTTTTTTTTGGCACATATAATGTGCATACCTTTATAAGAGTTACATTTGGATAAAAGTGTAGTGTTTTAATTTTAAAATAAATTTTGTGTGTTTTAAACTTTGATTAATCAAGTTTTTGAAGTAGCAATCAATCAATTCATCAATTATCAAAATAGTTGTTTGTTGCAACCTTAATTAAACCATGAAATTTATTACATTCATTTAATTTTCTAATATTAAGAGTAATATTGTATTAACAAAGCTTATAAAGCACATTCCAATCTTAATCAGTTTGTGTTCATTTACATGGTGAATAAAAGGTAATATTCTTTTTACCTGCTGAATTTTAATTTTCCTCAGTCCTGCTGTGAAAGATGGTGGATCACATTCTTCCTCCAAGTCGACTTTCATAAACTGCTCTACTGTTAACTGACTTGTTGGAGTATCTTCAAATTCATTAAGTCTGGTCACATTTAAGATGGAATTGTAATGGAAAGAAACCAACACAAATACAGTGAAGAATTATGAGATCAGCAGAGGCCAAGATTCTTTAATGATATGGTCTTGGTTCAGTTGCTCAGTTAAAGTTAATATTAAACAAAGACATATCAGCATCAGTCGCTATTTCAAATTTATACTGGAAATGGGTACAACCCATTCAAATTAAAAGCTAAAAAATACGAAAACTGGAAATTATAAATAAAAAAAATAATAATTACATTGAAGTAGCTTTGATAAGCATTAGGCAGTAAATAGGGAAATACATTTTAAAATATCTACGCTTCAAAGTAAAACATTAGAACATTCCAAAAACTGATGAGAACAGGGCATTCACCCCATCAGAAATGGCAATCCTTTTCACCTAGATTGTCAAAAAATAACATCAAGTCAAGATTTGAAGGTCATTAAAGTCCTGCTCTTCACCACACTACTTGGTAGTTTACTTCATGTCTCTATAGTTCTTCACATGAGGAAAAAAAAAAAACCAATTTGAACACTTGTGTGAAATACAACTTCAACAAGCATCCAACCATGTCTATGTGTTCTTATTGCAGAATTTATTTTAAAGTAACACTTGGTATCTACTGTATTGATTCTATTCATAATTTCAAACACTCCAATCATGCCACTTCTTAATTTCCATTTACATAAACTGAAAAGGTTCAACTCCTTCAGTCTCTCCTAATAGCTCATACCTTGCATTTCCAAAATCAGCATTTTTTTTATTGGACTTGGAACTCTAGCACTGTGTAGTGTAGTAAAGCACAGCTCATTCTGCTAGAATTTTAGTGGCCCTAAAGGCCTGTTAAAAACATCAGAATTAACAAGTAAGCAGAAATCCAGCTTCACCCCAATTAGCATTCTCAAAAAATGTCTTAACTATAGCTCTTACCATACATACCAAGACAAGCCAATACTTTACCTGATAATAAAGGTGTAAATTAGAGTTGAACTGACATCTTTGCAGAGGCCCCTTCAGACCAGAATGTGCCAAATGGACAACAAAGTTCAAACAAAGAACTATAATTCAACCAGTGACAACTTTGATGGACAAAATAACACACCAACGAGCAGACACTATAACTGAAAGGGACTTTAATCCAATCACCAGAGGTTACACATACATTTAAAACAGCTGCATTCATCTCTGAACTCTCTACTTGAACTCTTGCACTCTATGAAACCCACTCCTTTCTGAAACTTAAAAGCTAGTTAGCTGCTCCCTCTTTGAGAAGTTCAAAGCTGAGATCCACTCTGCTAAGTCTGAGAAGACTGATAAGCAGCCATTACTTCAAGAAGGGAACCTCAGTATCTAAACTTTTATGCCAGAAAAGCAATGCTTTTCACCATGAAGTTGTAGAGTAGACCTCAGAAAGCTTAACAGTGAATCGAGAAAAACACAGCACACCACAAAGACAGGACCATGTTGCAAAGAGAAAGAGTGCACTCAACCTCAAAAAACAAAACAAAAAAAAAAAAAACTCCACACAACACTGGACACCATACTTAAAGTTATTGTAAAACTGTTTATTTGTGCCAAAGTAAGTTAGAACCAGCCTTTTCTGCGTTATATGTTTGTTTGTCTCATCTGTGTTGTATCCTTTCTTCTATGTCGATATATACAGTTAGGTCCATAAATATTTGGACAGAGACAACTTTTTTCTAATTTTGGTTCTGTACATCACCACAATGAATTTTAAATGAAACAACACAGATGCAGTTGAAGTGCAGACTTTCAGCTTTAATTCAGTGGGGTGAACAAAATGATTGCATAAAAATGTGAGGCAACTAAAGCATTTTTGAACACAATCCCTTCATTTCAGGGGCTCAAAAGTAACTGGACAATTGACTCAAAGGCTATTTCATGAGCAGGTGTGGGCAAGTCCATCGTTATGTCATTATCAATTAAGCAGATAAAAGGCCTGGAGTTGATTTGAGGTGTGGTGCTTGCATGTGGAAGATTTTCCTGTGAACAGACAACATGCGGTCAAAGAAGCTCTCCATGCAGGTGAAAGAAGCCATCCTAAAGCTGCGAAAACAGAAAAAACCCATCCGAGAAATTGCTACAATATTATGAGCAGCAAAATCTACAGTTTGGTACATCCTGAGAAAGAAAGCAAGCACTGGTGAACTCAGCAACGCAAAAAGACCTGGACCTACATGGAAGACAACAGTGGTGGATGATCGCAGAATCATTTCCATGGTGAAGAGAAACCCCTTCACAACAGACAACCAAGTGAACAACACTCTCCAGGGGGTAGGCATATTGATATCCAAGTCTACCATAAAGAGAAGACTGCATGAAAGTAAATACAGAGGGTGCACTGCAAGGTGCAAGCCACTCATAAGCTTCAAGAATAGAAAGGCTAGATTGGACTTTGCTAAAGAACATCTAAAAAAGCCAGCACAGTTCTGGAAAAACATTCTTTGGACAGATGAAACCAAGATCAACCTCTACCAGAATGATGGCAAGAAAAAAGTATGGAGAAAGCATGGAACAGCTCATTATCCAAAGCATACAACATTATCTGTAAAACACGGTGGAGGCAGTGTGATGGCTTGGGCATGCATGGCTGCCAGTGGCACTGGGACACTAGTGTTTATTGATGATGTGACACAGGACAGAAGCAGCCGAATGTATTCTGAGGTGTTCAGAGACATACCGTCTGCTCAAATCCAGCTAAATGCAGTCAAATTGATTCATGATACAGATGGGCAATGACCCAAAACATACAGCCAAAGCAACCCAGGAGTTGATTAAAGCAAAGAAGTGGAAAATTCTTGAATGGCCAAGTCGGTCACCTGATCTTAACCCAACTGAGTATGCATTCCACTTCTTGAAGACTAAACTTCAGACAGAAAGGCCCACAAACAAACAGCAACTGAAAGCCACTGCAGTAAAGGCCTGGCAGAGCATTAAAAAGGAGGAAACCCAGCATCTGGTGATGTCCATGAGTTCAAGACGTCAGGCTGTCATTGCCAGCAAAGGGTTTTCAACCAAGTATTAGAAATGAACATTTTATTTCCAGTTATTTAATTTGTCCAATTACTTTTGAGCCCCTGAAATGAAGGGATTGTGTTAAAAAAAATGCTTTAGTTGCCTCATATTTTTATGCAATTGTTTTGTTCACCCCACTGAATTAAAGCTGAAAGTCTGCAATTCACCTGCATCTGAGTTGTTTCATTTAAAATTAATTGTGGTAATGTACAGAACCAAAATTAGAAAAAAGTTGTCTCTGTCCAAATATTTATTAACCTAACTGTACGTTTGTTATTAATTATTGTTTAAACTGAGGGAGATATATTGAAAGAAGAACAAAATACAACTTATATATTGTATTCTTCAAGTTACATTGACATTTGACCATGAAATATTGCTGATGCGGCTTGAACATCTTATTGGGCTTAAAGGGGCTGCTGTTAACTGGTTCAGGTCATATTTAACTGATAAGACACTTTTCAGTGACTTTTAATTCCTCTTTTTCATCTACTACTCCTCTTAAATATGGTGTTCCTCAGAGATCCATTTTGGGTCCTATTTTATTCTCTATATACCTTCACCCTATTGGAGCGATTTTTAGGAAATGTAACATTTCTTTTCACTGCTATGCTGATAATACTCAGATTTATATTCCTGTCTGCAACTCTGCAACAAATCAACTCCACAACTGTCTGTCTGAACTAAGATCCTGGATGGCTAATAATTTTCTTGATCTGAATCAAAATAAAACGGAGGTGCTTATAGTGGGTCCATCAGCTAAAGCCCAAATTGATCTTGGACTTCTCGACTCTTTCTCTGTCTTTTCCAAACCTCAAGTCCGCAATCTTGGTGTTACCTTTGATAGTAACCTCTCTTTTGAGAAACAAGTAAATTCTGTAGTCAAGAGTTGCTTTTTTCAACTTCGTCTATTAGGTAAGATCAACCCTTTTTTATCTTCTAGGGATCTTGAGAAAGCTACTCATGCTTTTATTTTTTCTCGCCTCGATTACTGCAACTCGCTGTATTCTGGGATTAACAAATCTCTGATACACAGGTTATAGCTGGTCCAAAATGCTGCCACTCGCTTTCTGGTTGGGGCAAGAAAGTATGACTCTTTCTCCTATTTTAGCTTCTTTACACTGGCTGCCTGTCAGTTTTCGAATTGATTTTAAAATCTTGCTGCTAGTTTTTAAATCTTTACATTGGCTTGCCTCTGCCTATTTATCTGAACTGTGTGTTTTACACCAGCCATCCAGAGTGCTTAGATCCTCTGATCAGTTGTCTCTTGTTGTCCCTTGTACCAAGTGTAAAAGCAAGGGGGACAGGGCCTTTGCAGCTGCTGTGCCTCGCCTGTGGAACTCTTTACCTCATCATATAAAGGAGTCGTCTACAATTGAACTGTTTAAAACAAGATTAAAGACTCATTTCTATTCAGTTGCATTCCGTGACCTTCAGTAATACTGATTGGTTTCCTCTTTGTGAATATATAACATTACTTCTATTTATTATGTATCTCATCTTATGTTCATATATTTTATTTCTATTTATGTTTTTATGTTAATTGTTTTGTTTTTCTTTTATTCTATTATTGTAAAGCACTTTGGCCACAGCATTACTATATTGTTTTAAATGTGCTATATAAATAAATTGACATTGACATAAGTTTAATAGCTGGAGACCTCCTTCAGAGAAAGGTATGACAGAATTACTTAATTACCACCATTACCAATTGTAAAACTGATAATTAATTAACAAAATTAAAATGATCTTCTTCTTTCCTAAATTATTTTGCTATTCCTTGGCCTGGACAAGTTTAAATCATAACTTTTTTCTACAACTGTTATGTCTTTTTTGTAATATGGAGACCAAAACGGAATACAGTACTCCATGTGAGGCCGGACTAGTGTATTGTATAATCTATACATGACCTCTGTTGACTTGTGCTCCACATACTGTGCTATTTAACCTAACATGCTATTAGTTTTCTTGATCATTTCTGTACACTGTCAAAATGTAGAGGATGAGTCCACTATGACTCTTAGATCCTTCTCATAAGGGGTACTTTGTAGTTTTGGATCTCTCACTGTGTATTCAAACCTAACATTTGTATTTCCTAAATGTAATAATTTACATTTACTTACATTAAATTTCATCTTCCATAAATCAGACCAGCCTGCATGCTGTTCATGTCCCTCTGTAATAATTTAGCTGATTCAACATTATCTGCCCTTTCATCTTTCTTGGTATCATCTGCAAACATAACCAGCCTACTGATATATTTTTTCCAGATTCCTTAAAGACTTTTAACATCAACTAATTCTGAAAGGTCCCCCTCACTATTACCCTTGGCTTCCTGTGTCTGAGATAATTTTATATGCACCTACAGACAGTACCCTGAATTTCCACTTCTTTTTGTTTGATCACTAACCGTTCATGTGGTACCTTAATAAAAGCCTTCTGAAAATCAAGATAAATGATATCATATGCACCTCTCTTATCTCATGCCTTTCTTGCATCCTCATGGAATTCCATATTAGTGAAATACAACCTTCCTCATCTGACACCATGTTGAGTATTTGCTAATACTCCTGTTCTAGACATGTGCTGCTTGATCTTTTCCTTAAAAATTGCTTTCATTAATTTACCTGTAATGAACATTAAGCTTACTGGCCTATAGTTACTTGAATCAGTAAGCTTAACGTGATCACCGTTTTATGACAATGAGATGTTTATTAGCCTCCAGTTTATAGGAATTTCCCCAGTGTGCACACAGTTTTGAAAAACATTTGCTAAAGGTGTATATATGTACTAACCCCCTTAAACACTTAAGGACAAACATTATCTGTTTTTAGTGATTTAATGTAAGCAGTACTTCTCCCACTACAATTGACAAGTCATCAAGTACTTCCTTAGTAGTCCCAGTTACTTTTGAGATGTTATTAAATTATTCTTTTGTATAAATAACAGACAAATGCAAGTTCAAAGTTTTTGCTATTTCACTGTATATTCTAGTTTACCTTTACCATTCATAATACTCTTCACCTCCTCCTTGACCATTTTTATTACTGTTAAAATATTGAAAGAATTTATTTGGATCGTTGTTTGCCTTATCTGTAATATTTCTCTCCAACTGTGTTTTAGCCTTCCTAATATTCTTTTCAACTGTTGCTCTTATTCTCTCAATTCTAAATGAAATGATGCTAAATATTAAAACATTAAATGTCTCATGACAAAGCACCAATAACTGAAAACAAATGAAGGATGTATGTCAAGAAAAAAGTCGACATGTTGACTTTATTATCGACATTTCTACTTTAATTTCGCCATTTATGTTGAGATTAAACTGGACATTTCCACTTTATTCTAGACATTTCCACACTGATCTCGTGTTTATGCCGAGGTTAAAGTCAACATCAACATGTCAACTTTATTCTCAACATTTTCATTTTATTCTTGTCGTTTATGTTCAGATTAAAATCGACATTTCCTCTTTAAAACCTTGTTTTGTCTCTCTCTAGTTTAACTTTGTGAATCTTCTATACACTGAACGTACACCTGGGGACCCCTTACTGCGAGGGAGCAGCACTACCGCCACACCACTGAGCCCCCACATGTTGAATACATGTTTTAATGCATTATGAAAATGATATCAAGTATTTATCTTAGCATTCTAAAGGTTCAGAGAGCAATAATATCATGAAGTGAGCCTGCGGCTCCTTTCAGTGCAAGAGGAAGTCAGTTTAGCAAGCACATAGCGATTAACAACTGGATCGGGGAACACTTAATACAAAGCATTTAATGTGCTACATTAGTTATGATGGGGTTTGAGAAAATCTAGTAAATTAAACGTTGATTTTAAGATGAAGTTTACGATGTTCTACTTTAATGACAAAATAAACTATGAGAATAAAGTCTACATGTCGACTTTAATCTTGATGCTAATGTTTAGAATAATGTCAGCATGTTGACTTTATTCTCGACATACACTTTTTTTTCGTTCACTGTGTCCATATTTTTATTTTCTTCTCCGTGGCCCTAATGCACTTCTGTATAGTAACACACTATTACGCAACATTATTCTTCATAAAGTGCTTTTGCTTGTGAAAAAGGCATAAAAATAAATCAGTATAATTATTGTTGCACTGTTTAGTATTTCAACATCTCAGCACCTGAGTCCTTGCGATACTTTCATCGTCTTCTCAAGTCTATGTAGGTACTTCTAATTCTTTTCACAGGTAGGCTAAAATAACATTCCTAAATTGGTCCCAAATTAGTAAATATGCCCTGTGTTTGGTATTACACTGGTTCAAAACTATGTTTATTAACACTTTTAACCATTGGGTAATTTGCAAACAAATAACAGAAACTGCTCCATAAATTTATGTGGGAGAAGTGTTTATTAGGAATAATGGCTCCAAGAAAATTTAAAAAAATATATAAAAGGTTGCAAACGGCTTTTAACTATAACTGCAATAATATATGATACTGGAAAAAAAAACTGTAGCAGCAGCAAGGTGGGCACCTTATGTGGTTAGCTAATAAGTAGGTTCATATTAATCTTTATCATACAATGGATAAAAGCAGTGCCATTTAAACAACTATTCAATCCTTTCTAGGGACAAAGCAGTCATTTTACTACAGTAAAGCTGGCAATATGCTGGCACTGTTAATAGATCAAATGCTGGAACTTTGCTGGAAGCAATATGCTGGCATACATTTATTGGTCCCTTTCACATGGCACAAACTGTTAATGGCATGCAACTGCTGGATTTAAATGGAGTATGAATTAAGGAACTACTACAGGTGAACTGATATGAATAACGTAAAGCTATAATGAACTTATCCCAGTCCATGTAATGTTTTTAAGTGCCACCAGAGACATTAAATGTTGTATCAAGTAAAACTGAAGGGCAACAATTCATATAGCTTGCACAACTTTAACACTGTGCAGTTTATCTGTATTTTAGTTATAAGACAATGTACTTTCTTCAAATCAAACACACCACTGTTACAAATGGGACCCTTGTCAATGCAGACTAGACACTGTATACTCGATGCATGCATTAATAGTGGGTAGGTATGAGGAACAAAACTGACATAAAACTACACCTGAAAAAGGGACCTTATCAAATAATGTGCCCTAGGCAAGAATAACAAATGCGAGCTGTGGAAATATTTATCATCATGGTATGGTGTTATTTGATATCTCCATGATCCCATTTTTATCTGCCTGAAGAGGGCTTATTTTTCTGTTCTACTAAATACTTAAATTTCCAACCAATAAGCACAAGAGGAAACATACAGAAATTCACAGTGATGCCAGATATCAGAGAGATTTTTTTTAACAGCTTTGCAACTGTAGATTTTATTTAAGAGTAAGAACACACACTCACACACCATAATATTAAACCAAATACAAATTGAACCTACCTTTTCCTAAGTGTTGACTCACAAACTTTGACTACACGAATGATTTCTTTTACAGTGCGACGGAAGTCATGCATCCTGGCAGCAACAAGGAGAGCTGTAGGAAAGGAAAATGCATTAACATTTTGCAACACATGTCATATGGATAACAACTGCATCTCACATTTTCCTTGATATGATTTAAATGTTTAATGCATTAGCAACACTGCACTTAATAAGAATCAAGTAAAAATTGAGGAAATCAAGTCACCACTTATTTATATACACTCATATTGCCTCACCATCTTCACAACCCAATCCAGCACTTATCAGCCTTAAATTATTATTATTTTAACACAGCTGCACCTTTCCCTCAATTTCATGCAACACTTTTCATAATAGAATTTTATGCAGATCAGAGATGGGGTAGAATGACCATGAGAGATTCATTTTCTGTACATTAAATATCTCACTGGTGTAAATAAAGAAATATACAATGAAAAAAAAATTAAAAAGAAAAAAATTTCATTTTTAGTCTTTTAATAAATGATGTACATAATTTGTTTATTCTTTTTATTGTCTATTTTCAGTGCATTCAGAAAAATATTCAGCTCCCTATTTTTTACATTTTGTTATGTTGCAACCTTGTGCTAAAACTGGCTAAATTTGTTTTTTTCCATTAATCTAGAAATACTTGAAAACCTAAAAATGGCAAAGCGAAAACAGGATTTTAGGAATTTTTGAAAATTTATTAAAAAATAAAAGACTGAAATATTACATTGACACAAGTATTCAGACCCTTTGCTATGTCACTTAATATTTTGGTGCATCCCATTCTATTTATCATCACTGAGATATTTCTCCCCTCCTCGAACTGCCACCTTATCGTGGTGGAGGGGTTTGCGTGTCCCAACGATCCTAGGAGCTCTGTTGTCCGGGGCTTTATGCCCCTGGTAGGGCCACCCAAGGCAAACTGGTCCTAGGTGAGGGATGAGACAAAGTGCGGTTCAACAGACCTTCTATGATGAATAAAAAATTTGGACGCTGTTTTCCCTCGCCCGGATGCGGGTCACCGGGGCCCCCCTCTGGAGCCAGGCCTGGAGGTGGGGCTCAATGGCGAGAGCCTGGTAGCCGGGCTTGCACCCATGGGGCTCGGCCGGGCACAGCCCAAAGAGGCGACGTGGGTTCCCCTTCCCATGGGCTCACCACCTATGGGAGGGTCCAAGGAGGTCGGGTGCAGTGTGAGTTGGGTGGTGGCCAAAGGTGGGGACCTTGGCAGTCCGATCCTCAGCTACAGAAGCTGGCTCTTGGGACGTGGAATGTCACCTCTCTGAAGGGGAAGGAGCCTGAGCTAGTGCGCGAGGTCGAGAGGTTCTGGCTAGATATAGTTGGGCTCACCTCGACGCACAGCTTGGACTCTGGAACCAATCTCCTTGAGAGGGGCTGGACTCTCTACCACTCTGGAGTTGCCCCCGGTGAGAGGCGCCGAGCGGGTGTGGGCATACTTATTGCCCCCCGACTTGGAGCCTGTACATTGGGGTTTATCCCGGTGGACGAGAGGGTAGCCTCCCTCCGCCTTTGGGTGGAGAGACGGGTCCTAACTGTTGTTTGTGCGTATGCACCGAACAGCAGTTTGGAGAACCCACCCTTTTTGGAGTCCCTGGAGGGGGTGCTAGAGGGCATACCTTCTGGAGACTCCCTCGTACTGCTGGGAGACTTCAATGCTCACGTGGGCAATGACAGTGAGACCTGGAAGGGCAGATTGGGAGGAATGGCCCCCCCGATCTGAACCCGAGTGGTGTTTTGTTATTGGACTTCTGTGCTCGTTACGGATTGAATAACAAACACCATGTTCAAGCATAGGGGTGTTCATATGTGCACTTGGCACCAGGACACCCTAGGTCTCAGTTCAATGATCGACTTTGTGGTCGTGTTGT
This sequence comes from Erpetoichthys calabaricus, assembly GCF_900747795.2. Taxonomy (NCBI): domain Eukaryota; kingdom Metazoa; phylum Chordata; class Cladistia; order Polypteriformes; family Polypteridae; genus Erpetoichthys; species Erpetoichthys calabaricus. The sequence continues at coordinate 62,183,974 of NC_041409.2, forward strand.
CGGACTTGCGGCCACATGTCTTGGACACTCAGGAGAAGAGAGGGGTGGAGCTGTCAACTGATCACCACCTGGTGGTCAGTTGGCTTCGATGGTGGGGGAGGATGCCGGTCAGGCCTGGTAGGCCCAAACGTGTTGTGAGGGTCTGCTGGGAACGTATGGCAGAGCCCCCTGTCAGAAGTAGCTTCAACTCCCACCTCCGGCAGAACTTCGACCACGTCCCGAGGGATGTGGGGGACATTGAGTCTGAATGGGCCATGTTCCGTGCCTCTATTGTTGAGGCGGCTGACCAGAGCTGTGGCCGTAAGGTGGTCGGTGCCTGTCGTGGCGGCAATCCCCGAACCCATTGGTGGACACCGGCGGTGAGGGATGCTGTCAAGCTGAGGACCCTTTTGTCCTGAGGGACTCTGGAGGCAGCTAATAGGTACTGGCAGGCCAAGCAGAATGCGGCTTCGGTGGTTGCTGAGGCAAAAACTCAGGCATGGGAGGAGTTTGGGGAGGCCATGGAGAACGACATTCGGACGGCTTCGAGGAGATTCTGGTCCACCGTCCGGCGTCTCAGGAGGGGGAAGCAGTGCAGTGTCAACACTGTATATGGTGGGGATGGTGCGCTGCTGACCTTGACTCGGGACATTGTGGGTCGGTGGGGGGAGTATTTCGAAGACCTCCTCAATCACCCTAACATGCCTTCCAATGAGGAAGCAGAGCCTGGGGACTCGGAGGTGGGCTCCCCCATCTCTGGGACTGAGGTCACCAGGCCCCCTGATAAGGGCTGTTCGGTCCCTGTACAACCGGTGTCAGAGCTTGCTCCGCATTGCCGGCAATAAGTCGAACCCGTTTCCAGTGAGAGTTGGACTCCGCCAGGGCTGCCCTTTGTCACCGATTCTGTTCATAACTTTTATGGACAGAATTTCTAGGCGCAGCCAGGGTATTGAGGGGTTCTGGTTTGGTGGACTCAGGATTGGGTCACTGCTTTTTGCAGATGATGTTGTCCTGTTTGCTTCAAAAGGCCATGATCTTCAGCTCTCTCTTGATCGGTTCGCAGCTGAGTGTGAAGTGGCTGGGATGGGAATCAGCACCGCAGGCTCACCTTCCAGCAGAATAATGACCCTAAGCAAAAAGCAAACACAACACAATAGTGACCTAGGGTCAACTCAGTACATATAATTGAGTGGCCCTGCTAGAGCACTAACCTGAACCCAATCAAACATCTCTGGAGAGACCTGAAAATAGCTGTTTATAAACAGGTTCTATCGCTTCCGACAGAACCTGAAGGGATCTGCAGTGAAGAACGGCAGAGAATCCCTAAATGCAGGTGTGCAAAGCTTGTTGCATCATACCCAAGAAAACTCTAGAATGAAATCACTTCCAAAGGTAACTCAACTAAGTACTGAGTAAAGGGTATGAATAATTGTGTCAATGTGACATTGCAGCTTTTTTTTTTTAAATTTGCAAAAATTTCTAATATCCTGTTTATGCTGTGTCATTGAGTTTTGCCTCGTGTTGGAAAAAATTAATTTAAATGACTTTAGCATAATGCTAAAACAATACCAAACATAAAATAAGTTCACTAAATAAAACATTTCTTACTAATATGTAATAAATAGCTCTACAGAAAGGTACGTTGAAATAAATGCAGAATCTACTACAAGTCAAATGAATTACACATTAGTATACAACTTAGAAAGAAAGAAAATGATCATAGTCAACACATCAAAATGAACAGATCAGCAATTGGTTTCTCTACTAAGCCATGACTGTCCAAGTTGGTTTAGGTCACCAAGAGATGTCACAAATGTTATAGCTGAAGACAATCATCTTTTTAAATGAATGTATAGAAAATACATTCTGCCAAATTCAAAATCCGCAAATAAAAAATCCCCACATGCTTCAGAGTTTGAGATTTACACTGTGAACAAGTAGGTGATGCTGCAAAAAAATAGAAAAAAAAAGAAAACTAGAAAGCTGGCCTTAGTATAGCTTTTAAAAACATTACATTTTCATTTAATTACATTACAGTAATTTGTTTTATTTTACAGGGCATCTTTTCTCTTTCACCTCACTGTTAAACTGCAAAGGAAATATTATTTCTGCTTCATTTTCAGTTTTACACATTGTTGCCACATGGTGTTGAGAAGAGACTTTAAAACCGTATCAAAATTGATGACAGCAAAAAGCAAATTTGTTTCTCATTGGTGACAGGAAAAACAAATATGTTTCTCACTGATCTAAATTAAAACAGGTTTTATTTAGCAGGACATTTAGAAAATCAGTTCTCGCTGGCAAGAGATGTGTTTGTTACGGTGTTTATTTTTTTTCCTAATTAAAACAACATTTTTGAATCTGTAATGTAACAATAATAATAATAATAACAATATACCATTAATGGCATATCAAATCAGTGACATTTCAGCACATGTTCTATCAGTTTGTACAGAGTCATTATTTACGAATATTAACACTTCCACAAAACAGATGGGGTGGTATATTAACACTGGCCCCACTGTTACAGTGTGTCCATTAGATAAGAAGGGGTAAACCTACCCTTTAATGGGAACTCTTACACTTGAAAGTAAAACTTATGGGTAAACATATTGGGTTAAATTTAAATGCAAGAGTAATGGAGTAATTCACTTCATGACACTTCAGACAGTACTGCACACATGAAGATAAAAAGGCAATTTAGAATTAGTAATCAACATAGTTGGAGAGTTAAATCCCTAAGAAAGAATTTTACTAAGATATCCATTTCCACTGTCAGTCCCTTAAAATGTTTTACTTAATCCAAGCTTTCAATCCATTCACTTGCCTAGTGAAAAAGGTAGTGATCCTCTCTTGCTAATGCAGTCCTTTATTCTTCTTAATTTCTGATAACATACATTTCACGGTGACATTACAAAGAAACGTTTTTTCATTGCTAATATGACATCATGACATAGAATATAGTAATTTGCCAATGTTGCAGTTGTTCAGATTTCATTAGTCTTAAAATCTACATTGATCCAGTGATAGCTGGACAAAGTCTATATACAAATCTTTCACTGGAAGATTGCTTCTTAAAGAATCACCACAATATTGTGTTTATTAAATACACATAATAAGGGTTTACAATGTTTGAAGGCACGAATTGTGTGCATGCCTCAGGTTTCTGTCAGGTTTATGAACATTTTATGATTTGTAAAATTATTAAAATACTTTAACAGAAGAAAATAAATAAGGATTGCAAACAAATGTCCCCACTGTATCATAGGCTATATAATGAAAAAACTCTTTCAGTATCAAAGGCACCCTATCCAAACCCCAAAAAGGGGTGCTGCAATGACTGCAGGGTTTTGTTCCAACTAATTTTGTAATTAGAAATCATTTTTTTTAGTTTACAGAACATACCACTTAATTAGATATTCTGATTTCTATCCATTATTCTGTTGAGTTAGAAATTCCTTTCAGGAGGCAGTGGATAGGCTTCTTGCTTGTTTATTGCCTTGCACTCAGTACTACTTCAAACAAGCCAGCCACTAAACCCCTCCAAACAAGCGGTTTTGAGATTGTTGTGTAAAATATTAATTTAATGGGTAAACCAACAAAATTGACTCTGCAGGATTAAAATTCATCCATCCTCCTAACTTTTGTTTATTTTTCCAAAACTGAGATTTTAAATTATTACTTATTAATGAACACAAATTCTAAGGAAATGTTAAAAATTCACCATATTAATTGTTGCCTCCCTTATTATTTCTAAATCAAAGTTATTTGTTGTCTGCTTAATATAAAGAAACAGCAAAGAACATTACATTCTTAACAAATGAGAAAAAAGGGAAAGAAAATAACATGGCCCCTGAAAGCTAAAGTCACTGCATCAGTAATTTGTTTTTGAGACAAAAGGCAAGAGCAAGCTGACTAAAAAGAAGTGTTCCATTTACAACTGTATTGACATTAAATTAAGATATTAACTAGAACAAAACCATGCAGCTATGCTGGTCCTACAGGACAAGGACTGTCCTTATCTGCATTTAAAACCAAGGTCATGTATACAAAAGTGCATTGTTCAAAATGCGGAATGCTCATTATTCTGAACAGGGCTGACACATAAGCAAGCTATGGGTCATTCAATGTTATTTATTACTAAACCTAAAGTATGCATTTTACTCTCTTTTCAGTCACCTTTAAAGGATAAGTTCATTACTTTACAATTTGAAGCTGTTTCTTTCACTATTAAGGTATATATTAATTACCCACATTAAACGGTTTTATTTTTTTATTTTTCATTTAGAAAAATGCATAGTCTGTCCTTGCATTTTATAATGGAGATGAAGAGTACTGGGGTCCAACATGAAAAGAAAAGAATTAAAGCTTATTGAATATGTTCATTTTTCAAGTCAAAAATGTTATGCACACACTTTGTAAAACAACATATCTATGTCATTTCAGCAAGAAAAAAAATGTGAGATTCAGCTTTTTTAAAAGGAGGTAAGGGCTGTGCACTTCTACTTTGCTGTTCTTCATCCTGTACCCAGGGGTACAGTTTCTTGCACCAACATATATTTTTCATCTCAAAAAGTCATCTCCATGTGTTGTTATTGATGTTATTCAAAGATGATATCAGATGTGAATTGCTGTCTATGTTCTGCAGACAACTAAACAGTCACTGAAAAGAGTCATGCTTATCATTGCTCACAGCTTTTTACTATATGGAAGTTCATTTTGACATTTTGCAAAGATATTGTCTACTGCCACATGGTATCAATATGCATGCTAGTGCTTCGTTGGTCTAGCAAGAGAAAGATCAAGCATGTGCATGGCATGCAATGAAGTGACAAGACCTGAACAGGCATTATGGATAATTTTCCTTTTAACTGAAGTTTAGAAAATTTAGCACGTTTTAGCATAGGCAGAGTGGTAGTGCGGAGCTCCCTATCCAGTCTCACAGCACTAGGGTCTACGTGGAGTTTGCACATTCACCAAATGTATTTATGGATGAATTGGTGTCAGTGAGTGTTACTTAGTTTACTCATTCAAAAGTATTGTTCTGAGTTACCGTATCCTCAAGAGTGATTCGGCAAACAGTAAAAAATTTGATAATTGGTTTGTGGAACTTCCATCTGTTTGATCATGGTTTGGCTCCATCACACTCTGTCTCTTACTTGCGCATGACACACCACAGAAAGTGTGTAATGTTGATTTGCTTTATTGTTGATTGGCTTGGCTCTTTCAAAAATCTAAAGCTTTTCTAAAAAAATGCAATGCAGTGTAATCAGTTCAGATTTATTGTTAAATGTACAAAGTATAATTAAACTCTTATGGGCACTCTTCAGCAATGGCAGAACATAACCATTGAAAATTGAAGAGACAACAGTTTGGAAATATTTGAGTTGTGTCAAAACTCCACCTAAGATGCCAGCTGCAAAAAAGAGAAGCGAACAAGAGAAGTATCTTTAAAACAATCTGTGAAAATAAAAGTATAATAATAGTTTAATAGTTTTAATAGTTTAATAGTTTAGTATAATAATAAAGTTTAATAATAAAAGTCTTCAACATCTGCAATAAGATGCTGCAGATGCTCTATCAGACGGTTGTGGCGAGTACCCTCTTCTACGCAGTGGTGTGCTGGGGAGGCAGCATAAAGAAGAAGGACGCCTCACGCCTGGACAACCTGGTGAGGAAGGAAAGCTCTATTGTAGACATGGAGCTGGACAGTTTGACATCTGTGGCAGAGCGACCGGCACTGAGCAGGCTCCTGTTAATCATGGAGAATCCACTGCATTCACTAAACAGTGTCATCTCCAGACAGAGGAGCAGCTTCAGCGATAGACTGCTGTCAATGTCCTGCTCCACTGATAGACTGAGGAGATCGTTCCTCCCCCACACTATGCGACTCTTCAATTACACCCGTGGGGTAAACATTAACATTATACAAAGTTATTGTCTGTTTTACCTCCATTTTTTATCACTCTTTAATTTAATATTGTTTCTTTAACAGTATGCTGCTGCTGGAGTATGTGAATTTCCCCTTGGGATTAATAAAGTATGTATCTATCTATCTATAATTTCAGTTTACTTTTATTGTCACAAACAAGACTCAGAAATGTGGAAGGCTCATTTTCTTATAGGAATACTCCACCCAAAAACATTTTCTTTTTATATGTAGTTTGTAGTAGTGGCTGAGAAAAATGTTTAATCTAATGTTTTCATGGAGAATGTGCATAACAAAGATTTCAGCAGAATGAGACCCAATAGCAGTCAATGTCCAAAAATGTGAAAAATATCGAAAGATGAAAACAAATGCTCATGTAACTTGTGTTGCATAATCAACATGTCTGTTATCCATTTGTATGGTCAAACATGCAAAATGTATGCATTTTCTACAAAAGTACCATTAATATTTACTTCCAGAAAACTCAACATAAAATATAAACAGGAATGGTGCATTTCTGTATTGTGTTTTTGAGTTGAAAACATGACTCTACTAGTGAAAGATGGGGATAGGTGGATCTTCAAATCCCAAATATATCAGTGATAGGCTATGTGATGATTTTAAACTGACACAGTACTAGGGAGTATGAGCATTTGTGTTATTATGCTCTGCAAAGAACTGGCATCTCATGCCGGCTTAGTTCCTCCTTTGTGTCTGATGCTGCCCTGGTAAGCCCCATACTCCCTCGAATGGATTTGAACTAGTTCTATAAATACATGAATCAATGGATACATGGCTTAATTCTAGAAACTGGAGTCCTGTCTGGCTATATTAGCTTTCTTTTACATCCTTGGGTATTTACTGTAATTATTACCAATGTTATATTTCTACATCTCACATGGTTCTTGATCTCAAATGAATTACAGAAAAGTATATAAATTGTTTCATGACTGTAAAAATTTTTTTGTGAAGAAAACAAATCAAATTCAATATATGAACATTTCATCAGAATATTAACAACTAGTCATTTAGCCCGTTACAATAACAGGCGCTAGAACAGTAGTGCATAAACATTAGTAGGAGCAGTCTATATTAAATGGCAAGGGACTTTGACCTCATTCTTTTTGTTTGTCGTATTTTTCTTTCTTTCAGCCTTTCTTTTGTTGATGTTTACTTGCTGAGCTGACCGTTCTTCGTGGGCTGCCGACGTGTATTGTGTGTCTTTAATTTTCTGTGACAGTAATACTGTCTTGTACGGCTCTATTCAATAAGGGCGCGTAGATAATTTAGTTGAAATGGCTCTGGAATATGTGAAGAGCAACAGGTGCAGATCTTTATTTACGCGCGCTTTTATTCGCTGCGCCCAATTGAGGTTGTCCTTTTGAGGCTCGCCTTTTTGTGCGCGCCATTATTGAAGGATGCCTGTGCGTGCCCTTATTGAAGGATACCGTCTTGTACGTTCGCTGGCTTGTACGTCCGTAATATACCTTTAATTTTCTCTGGCGGTAATACAGGCGTGCGCGTCAGTAATATGCCTTTAATCTCCTCTGACAGTAATACTGGCTTGTATGTGGCTGTAATATGCGTCACTGTATTGTGTACCTTTAATTTCCTCTCGCAGTAATACTGGTTTGTATTTCCGTAAAACGCCTCTAACTTTCTCTGACAGTAATATCGCGCATAGCACCATGCCCCACGCATGCGCACTTCACCAGAAGACACCCACACACGGACACCTGGACGCACATAGGGATTTTATATATATAGATGGGCAGTGATAGAGTTAAATTAGTAAATGCTCTGATTTAGTTACAGGATTTTAAATCCAGGGGAGAAGTGTTGGCTTACAAAGTGGAGTTCACTATAGATAAAAATAGCTTCATTGCCAGACAATTAAGTCTTTTAGAGAAGAGCAGGAGCAAATCTCAAAAAAACTAACAGTTTACTGAGAATTAACTAAAGGGAGCTGTCACAATTTCAGCAATAGAACCTAGCAAGTTTTAGAACTGGCTTTTAGAGAATAAACCAACACACAGAAGTTTTCCCGCACTGCATTGAATATTCAGACTTCAGTAATATGCCTGACTCCTAAATTTACATGCTGATTTAGAGTAAGTGCAAACTGTTTGATAACTTGCATCGAGTATTCTGACAAAGACAATGCATAGCTGGTCAAGTAAGACAAAAGCTCTTCACTCCTAGGAGACAGGATGGAGGGCATCTCATTGAATTACCATGTTAAAAGGAACAGAATTTTTAAACAGGCTTTTGACAACTAAAAAATAAGAATTTAAGCATATTAGAAATAAAATATTTGCCCTTGAGTTTTAAGAATTTATATTTTGGCTGCTATGGATTATTAACTTAAAACTCTAGATGGCGTGTGACATCATTTTGTAAAAGAAACCGAAGATGACAAATGCATTTTGAATAACAGAATACTTATTGAGTTAGACAAATGAGAACATTACAGTGACATAATGAGCCTACCTGGCTTACTCTGCTATAAACAAACTTCTTGTATCTTGTATAAATCTCACATCAGTTGCAATGTTGTCCTTGAATGGAAGCTGGCTGGAGAGACAACTTAAAATGGAGAGACACAGACAAATCTTTTGAGATAGTCTCCAAGCTCCATTATCATTTCGTCACTGCTATAAGGAATATAAAATTAGATCATACCCAACACAACTTGTTGTATTTTGAATTATGTTGTATTTTTGCCAGTAACGATCCACAACATGGACGTCTTGTTTGCAGGCCACATCAGCTTAGCTTCAGTTACATGTTTAGTGTCATTGTCACAACATAATTTCCTCCAGGATTTAGCTTTAATTTATTTATTTTGGCCACTGACTCAATAAGCCTTCCAAATTATTCAGCATTTTTATAAAATGATGCTGTGTCTACTATGCACAGCAGGGATGGTGTTCAGGAAGATATGTGGTGTTGTGCATGAACCCAACATATCACACTCAGTGATCAGGCGAAAAAAAAAAAAAAAATCAGCTTTCTATCCAATGAGACCATGAAATCATCTTCCACTGGAACTAAGAAGACTTTTACATATACTCCTAGGAATACCCTGGAATTTACTGGGATTTTCTCACTACATATTAGAGCAACCCAGCAGTTACTTGGGTTGACAACAACAATACATAAAGTCTTATCCCAAGTATGGGTGCTGAGATTTTAAAATACATGCCAACGGTTCACTGACTGGACAGCTTTTTTTTTTTTTTCTCTAAAAGAAAATTAACAGTGACGATCAAGCACTAAAATCATTATATTTATTAGATTGCACATTCTACTCTAATTTGAAACATGTAATTAAAGAGAATTGTGTGAGGAAACAATAAAAAAATCAGCTGAGACAAACAAAACATAGCAGGAATCTAAAAACTTGTTATTGCATTTTAATTGTTCCCAAAAGCTGAAAAACAGCAGTAAATTAAATGGGAAAATTGTATTTTTCAATTAGATGACTGGCTTATAGTAACTTCTTCCTTTGCTTAGATGAAGAGTAGACACCTTTCATCAGAAAACAACAATTTCCTAATAGCTCAGTAAAATAAAAACTTCCAAGAAAATGACTTTCATTGGTTATAATTTGATTATGATTTGTTCACTTGTGTAAACATCAGTGCATTGCACATGAAAATGCTGTGATGTTTTGTGAACTGTACCCAGTAGTTTTCAGGCATTGTATTTGCATACAGTACAATTTCCCAGAGTTCTTTATTTGGTGTTGTTCACACATACCCTCGACTCAGCAAATTACTTTTGCATGTTTCTTAAAGCAGCAACATGATTTTTATTCCCAGATTACAGTGGTCTCTGTCAACCACAATCTGCATGGCAGAGGCAAACAATGACGATTACAGCAAAAATACCCACAAACATTTGACAACAAGTCTATCATTTATGATGGTATTCCTATAATTGTATTCTAAGTGCCAGACAATGGCAGACTAAAATAACAGTAAGGCAAAACAATTCCTCCAATTAAAAAGCAATACTAAAACCACCTCAGAGAGCACAGATTTAAATGCTGAAATAGATGTGGTCTCTTTAATATTTGCAGGCAGTTCATTACACACTTTGGGGATTCTGAAACTAAAGCTATACCTCCTTCACTAGTTATTTCTCCTTGAAATTTCAAACTGGCGTGCATCTTGAGATTACATTATCAGCTCTGAAGAATAGCATTGATGAAGTAACTGTATAGAGATACAAGGCCATTTATGAGTTCATATGTTGTGGCACCCGGCTGGGGTTCATGCCCGGCCAGGATGCCCAGGAGGACCGGAGGAGGGCTTGTAAATCCTCCAAAACACGAGGGGGCGAATGCCCTGGTTGCTTTGGGGGCCACGGGTACAGAGCTGGGAAGCTCAACCCTGTAGGGGCCTGTGACCACCGCCAGGGAGCACACCAATGCCTTGGGAGCCCTGGACCTCAGCACTTCCGTCACACCCGGAAGTGCTAGGGGGGAAGAGGAGCAGGGACACCCAGAGTCCTTCCGGTTGCGCAGCCAGCACTTCCGCCACACAGGGGAGTGTCAACGGAAGAGTGTCAGGAAGCACCTGGAGCCCATCCGGGGGTGTATAAAAGGGGACGCTTCCCTCCATTCAATGGCAAGAGTCGGGTGGAAGTGGACGAAGCTCGGTGGAGAGGAGTGGAGGCGGACTAGAGACTGTGAAGGCATTGTGTTGTGTGGCCAGGACTGAAGGGGTAATAGGTGCTGAGGCACTGGGTTGTGCACTGAAAGACTTTGTAAATATTGTAAATAAACGTGTGTGTGATGAAACCATCATGTCTACCTGCCTGTGTCTGGGCTGTTCCCCACAATGTCAAAAACAAATTTTAAAAATCAACTCTTAAGTTAACTGAAAACCAGTGTAGTGATTTTAAAAATGACACCTTCTTGACTCTCTACCAAACAGCTCATGTTCATTGCTAATCAGTGTTGCCAACCACTAAAAAGGCATCATCGAGTAAATCTTAAAGTCACTAGATGTCAGTATTTATGTAAAGATTTTGTTCCAGTGGTGTATAATTAATTAAGGCACAAAGACAGAGCTGCAGGTTAACAAGGTATTTCTGCCTTTCTTTACTTGTACTGTCAAAAAGGCATGCCTTAAGACAGTGGCACATTACATGACTTCTAGTCGGAGTGGATGTCAAACTTAATGCTGTTGCTGGATCTCATCACCTTGAGGATGTCAGCTTAACCAACTAGGGATCGAAGGGGATGACAAATGAGACGACAGACTTTTCAGCACAGTATCACAGTTTCAAGGAATCACAAGCTTGCCACACTCTGACAGCCAATAATGACAGTACCAGTTACTGGATGAATGCTGTCCAAGTATGGAGAGTTCAGCCACAATTTTTTATTTTCCTTTATCAATTCTGGCATAACAAACATGAGACATCAGACAGATGAACTTTTCCTTTGTCTGCGTGGCCAAAAACATTAGGTTTTCCTCCTTTCCTTGGCCCTGAATTGCACACAATGTACTTCTGGGTTGAGCGCTTATTGGTTGTCAGCTCCGGCACACGCGCAGGCCTGCCTCAATGATTTTAAGACAAAAATCAAACCAGTGAAGTAGGGGTGGGCGGTATGACCAAAATTCTACATCACGGTATTTTTCTAAATTATCCCGGTTTTAAACAAAACCTCCTATGATGAAAAACAATTTTGGACGGCGTTTTCCCTTGCCCGGACGCGGGTCACCGGGGCCCCACTCTGGAGCCAGGCCTGGAGATGGGGCTCGATGGCGAGCGCCTGGTGGCCGGGCCTGCACCCATGGGGCTCGGCCGGGCACAGCCCGAAGAGGCAACGTGGGTCCCCCTTCCCATGGGCTCACCACCTATGGGAGGGGCCAAGGAGGTCGGGTGCAGTGTGAGTTGGGTGGTGGCCGAAGGCGGGGACCTTGGCGGTCTGATCCTCGGCTACAGAAGCTGGCTCTTGGGACGTGGAATGTCACCTCTCTGAAGGGGAAGGAGCCTGAGCTAGTGCGCAAAGTTGAGAGGTTCCGGCTAGATATAGTCGGACTCACCTCGACGCACAGCTTGGACTCTGGAACCAATCTCCTTGAGAGGGGCTGGACTCTGTACCACTCTGGAGTTGCCCCCGGTGAGAGGCGTCGAGCGGGTGTGGGTATACTTATAGCCCCCCGACTTGGAGCCTGTACATTGGGGTTTACCCCGGTGGACGAGAGGGTAGCCTCCCTTCGCCTTCGGGTGGGGGGACGGGTCCTAACTGTTATTTGTGCGTATGCACCGAACAGCAGTTCAGAGTACCCACCCTTTTTGGAGTCCCTGGAAGGGGTGCTAGAGGGCATACCTTCGGAGGACTCCCTCGTTCTGCTGGAAGACTTCAATGCTCACGTGGGCAATGACAGTGAGACCTGGAAGGGCGTGATTGGGAGGAATGGCCCCCCCCGATCTGAACCCGAGTGGTGTTTTGTTATTGGACTTCTGTGCTCGTCACGGATTGTCCATAACGAACACCATGTTCAAGCATAGGGGTGTTCATATGTGCACTTGGCACCAGGACACCCTAGGCCTCAGTTCGATGATCGACTTTGTGGTTGTGTCGTCGGACTTGCGGCCACATGTCTTGGACACTCGGGTGAAGAGAGGGGCGGAGCTGTCAACTGATCACCACCTGGTGGTGAGTTGGCTTCGATGGTGGGGGAGGATGCCGGTCAGGCGTGGTAGGCCCAAACGTGTTGTGAGGGTCTGCTGGGAACATCTGGCAGAGCCCCCTGTCAGAAGTAGCTTCAACTCCCACCTCCGGCAGAACTTCGACCACATCCCGAGGGAGGTGGGGGACATTGAGTCCGAATGGGCCATGTTCCGTGCCTCTATTGTTGAGGCAGCTGACCGGAGCTGTGGCCGTAAGGTGGTTGGTGCCTGTCGTGGCGGCAATCCCCGAACCCGTTGGTGGACACCGGCGGTGAAGGATGCCGTCAAGCTGAAGAAGGAGTCCTACAGGACCCTTTTGTCCTGTGGGACCCTGGAGGCAGCTGATAGGTACCGGCAGGCCAAGCGGAATGCGGCTTTGGTGGTTGCTGAGGCAAAAACTCGGGCGTGGGAGGAGTTTGGGGAGGCCATGGAGAACGACTTTCGGACGGCTTCGAGGAGATTCTGGTCCACCATCCGGCGTCTCAGGAAGGGGAAGCAGTGCAGTGTCAACACTGTATATGGTGGGGATGGTGCGCTGCTGACCTCGACTCGGGACGTTGTGGGTCGGTGGGGGGAGTACTTCGAAGACCTCCTCAATCCCATTAACATGCCTTCCAATGAGGAAGTAGAGCCTGGGGACTCAGAGGTGGGCTCCCCCATCTCTGGGACTGAGGTCACCGAGGTGGTCAAAAAACTCCTTGGTGGCAGGGCCCCGGGGGTGGATGAGATACGCCCGGAGTTCCTCAAGGCTCTGGATGTTGTAGGACTGTCTTGGTTGACAGGCCTCTGCAACATCGCATGGACATCAGGGACAGTGCCTCTGGATTGGCAGACCGGGGTGGTAGTCCCCCTCTTTAAGAAGGGGGATCGGAGGGTGTGTTCCAACTACAGAGGGATCACACTCCTCAGCCTCCCTGGAAAAGTCTATTCAGGGGTCCTGGAGAGGAGGGTCCGTCGGATAGTCGAGCCTCGGATTCAGGAGGAACAGTGTGGTTTTCGTCCTGGTCGCGGAACAGTGGACCAGCTCTACACCCTTAGCAGGGTCCTGGAGGGTGCATGGGAGTTTGCCCAACCAGTCTACATGTGTTTTGTGGACTTGGAAAAGGCATTCGACCGTGTCCCTCGGGGAATCCTGTGGGGGGTACTCTGAGAGTATGGGGTACCGGCCCCCCTGATAAGGGCTGTTCGGTCCCTGTACGATCGGTGCCAGAGCTTGGTCCGCATTGCCGGCAGTAAGTCGAACCCATTTCCAGTGAGAGTTGGACTCCGCCAGGGCTGCCCTTTGTCACCGATTCTGTTCATAACTTTTATGGACAGAATTTCTAGGCGCAGCCAGGGCGTTGAGGGGGTCCGGTTTGGTGGGCTCAGGATTGGGTCACTGCTTTTTGCAGATGATGTTGTCCTGTTTGCTTCATCAGGCCGTGATCTTCAGCTCTCTCTGGATCGGTTCGCAGCCGAGTGTGAAGCGGCTGGGATGAGAATCAGCACCTCCAAATCCGAGACCATGGTCCTCAGCCGGAAAAGGGTGGAGTGCCCTTTCAGGGTTGGTAGCGAGATCCTGCCCCAAGTGGAGGAGTTCAAGTATCTCGGGGTCTTGTTCACGAGTGAGGGAAGAATGGAGCATGAGATCGACAGGCGGATCGGTGCGGCATCCGCAGTAATGCGGTCGCTGCATCGGTCTGTCGTGGTGAAAAAGGAGCTGAGCCGCAAGGCGAAGCTCTCAATTTACCAGTCGATCTATGTTCCTACCCTCACCTATGGTCATGAGCTATGGGTAGTGACCGAAAGAACGAGATCGCGAATACAAGCGGCTGAAATGAGTTTCCTCCGCAGGGTGTCTGGGCTCTCCCTTAAAGATAGGGTGAGAAGCTCAGTCATCCGGGAGGGGCTCAGAGTAGAGCCGCTGCTCCTCCGCATCGAGAGGAGTCAGATGAGGTGGCTCGGGCATCTGATCAGGATGCCTCCTGGACACCTCCCTGGTGAGGTGTTCCGGGCATGTCTAACCGGGAGGAGGCCCCGGGGAAGACCCAGGACACGTTGGAGGGACTATGTCTCTCGACTGGCCTGGGAACGCCTTGGGATTCTCCCGGAAGAGCTAGAAGAAGTGGCCGGGGAGAGGGAAGTCTGGGCATCTCTGCTCAAGCTGCTGCCCCCGCGACCCGACCTCGGATAAGCGGGAGACAATGGATGGATGGATAGATGGATGGATGGATGGATGGATGGATATCCCGGTTTCACGGTATTCAACAGTATTTTTTTCCCCATGCATGAGTGGATGTTAACCACATTTTCCACTGCAATTACTGGCTAAGAATAACCTATTCCACTGTCAAGAGTATTGTACATTGTACAAAAAAAAAACATTTTAATGTGCACACAAGTATTAATACAGTTTTGCATTGCCCCATAAAGTGATAGTTTTCAAGGGGGTGGCACTAATGGAGAAGGTATCACATTGCATGACAGATGCAGTCAAAATATAGAACCTTTTTATTGAACAAATTTTGCAAAAACAAACTATAATTTTGACAACATATTTTCAACCATACAAAGAGGCATTTAGACTTAGTAAAATATCCAGAAGTGCTTGTCAAAAATTGTATTGCACCGAATATGTCTTAGAAAAGGAATAAATAGTAAATATTTTTTGTAAACCAACTACACTTTGTTAATGTTAACAATCTCTGTCCATTGACACGTTAAAGTGACTTTTTAAACAACTTTATCATCATTAAACTGCATAATATTTAAAATAATAAATAACAACAATAAAATAAATAATAGTATTATTACTGATAGTTGAACTATTACTTCAAGACTTTAAGCCCAGGTGCATTACACAGTATTTACCAAATTAAAATAAAATACAACAAGTGCAACTTGGTGATGACATCTTTACCAGCTGAACCATCATTTAGGCAAACTGCATTAATATGGACCTTGCTTCAAGCTAAGCTATACTGGGAAGAAAAAAAACAAACTATATGTCGAGAACAAAGTCAACATTTCCACTTTATTCTCGCCGTTTATGTCGAGATTTAAGTCGACATTTCCACTTTATTCTCATAGTTTACTTCATAATTAAAGTAGAATGTTGTAAACTAAACTTCTTCCTAAAATCAATGTTTAATCAATTACTTAATTTACCCCGTCATAAATTAATGCAGCACATTAAATGCTTTGTGTTACGTTCCCCGACCCAGTGGTTAATCACTACGCTTCTTAAACTGACTTCCTCCGCACTAACAGAAGACAGCGATTACCATACAGAATCCATTCACTTCATGATATTCCTGCTTTCTGAAAATTTAGAATGCTAAGATAAATACTTGATATCATTTTCATGATGAAATACATTAAAGCAGGTATTACACATGCACGGTAGTGAGGCGGTAGTGCTGCTCCCTCGTAGTAAGGGGTCCCCAGGTGTATGTTCAGTGTAGAGAACTTTATGGCAGGTGTGACGAGGCTCCAAAAAACTGGATGTATGAATAGCTATCGCACAGGTTTAACTTAAATATTGTGTAAATGTTGGGTTTGTGATCTGCTGGTCTGAGACACGAACACAGAATTCAATGCATGTTCTTCTGAGCGGGCTATCTTTATTGCATGCATGCTATCTCTATCTGACGTAGGCTACCAAAACCCCAGTTCCTATCCTTCCTTTTACCACATAACCACATAACCAATCACCACACGATAAACGTCTTTGTGAAATTAAAACTAGTTATAAACTTAGTCCACGGAGTGTTCAGAACTTTAAAAATATCTTTGTTACACATATTTAATTATACCATCCATTCAGAGTTGCACCCATCTCTGAACGAATCACTTAACACAAAGCATTTAATGTGCTATATAACTTATGACGAGGTTTGAGAAAATCTAGTAAATTAAATATTCATTTTATGATGAAGTTTAGTTTACGATGTTCTACTTTAATGACAAATTACGAGAATAAAGTCAAAAGAATATATTCTCATCATGAGCGTCAAGATTAAAGTGGAAATGTCGAGAATAAAGTCAAAATGTTGTCACACTAGTACACAGTACCCAGGTACATTACACTGTATTGAAAACAAATAAAACAAGTACAACTTGGCTTGCAGTATTATCCAGTAGTATAGAAACAGTATTTACACATCTGACCTTTTAAAACAAAAGCATCTCCAGGCGACAGACGTGACTGTTTTTTTTCGGCTCTCTGACCATTTTCACCGCACGGCATACCTATGCTACCGCCCACTATTTGGTGGTGTAGCAGTGAAAAAGTGCCCTAGTGCAACAAATCTGTGTTTAGCGGTGTAGCAGTGAAAAAGGTCCCCACTTGAACAGTTTCCCGCTGCGCCACGTTCCGAACGTCGTTTAGGCAATTTAAACCGGTGTTGCGGTATAAGAAAAATCCATATCATAAAAAAAATTAAAAACGGTTTTCGGTATGAACCGGTATACTGCCCAGCACTACAGTGAAGTATATAACTAACTACTAGTTAACTAGTATAACAAAATTAAGATAGTTGTGAGATTGATTTTATTTAATAATCCTATGAAGTCTACTTAGTATAGCAGAATTAACAGAATTATACTTTTTAGCTTCATATTTTTTCAAATTATAAAAAAAATAAAAGTTGTTTAAAGTTACTCAGTTTTCATTTAACAATTACCATTATTCTTTTGCAAATTTAATGAGAATCATTTCATTATACTGTTGTCACTGAAATGACATTCACTAAATGCAGTGAAACACTTCACATGCTTACATTGGGTATCTGGGTGGCTTTCACTTTTACAACCAGGCAGACATGAACCTTTTAGACAGATTACAATCTACATTTTGATAGAAGTTCAAAAGGAGATTTCACACATTTCAAATTAAAAATATTTGTCAAATGAAGCAAATATTTTAAACAAAATACATGTAAAATCCCCATGAAAGTTGGAGAACAACCATTTAATTTACAGTCAATGGATATACTCCACAGCTACAGTTCAGTATACTTGCTAATAATACAGTACAGCATCTGAGGGTCTGTTAAGAAATATAAACATTACTTCATACAAAGCCCTTCCCAACAACAGAAATAAGATGAAACGCACAGACCCATATCATATATCTACTGCAAAGAATTGTTCCTCAAAGGTCACTGTTACTGGTACTACAGAAATTCACACAAAGTCCCTTCAAAACTATAGCAGCAGAGCTTTTAAAGCACTTGGCAATAGCAACATCAGTTCAAATGGCAACATCATCAAAGAAAAGAGCACATACTGTAAATCACAAAGGCTGGTTTTCAGTTCATCCAATGTCTGCTTTTTCAAACATTAACATTCTGTACCATTGTGCAAATCCAAAGTTTCTACTCAAATTAATTTGAAGTATTTTAACTTTCATGAAACTTTTTTTCCCCCCCTAACCATATCGCCACAAAACCCCGCCACAACAACTGTGAAAATGTTTGTTAGGTTTAAGAACAGCATTTGCACACTGCCACACAAAACACATGCTATAGCCTATTTCAGCAAGCATCGGATGCAAGCCAGGAAAAATGCCTGGACAGGGTGCCAGTCCATCGCCTAGAGACATACAAAACATTATGCCAAATATATGCTGCCCTAAACCTTGGAAGATCCAGTTCAGAGGTGCTCAAAAATGTGAATTGTACATGGACCTCATAATTCATTCTGCAAAACTGCTATGTACAGGAAGGTCAGATTCTGAAAGTGATTGTACAGGAAGAATCCCTTTGAGTAATTACCACAAAGTGGGTCTACCCAAAGCACATTACAATAACTGGCATATATACTTCATCTTTCTAGAATTCCTGAGATTTTTTTTCCAATGCATATACATCTAATGCTAGGTTTAGCATACAGTAGGTTAAGTTTTCTTTAACATTTTCTTCCAGTTTGGATGAAAATTTCATCCCACATTCATAATCTCAGCTCCTCCAAGCCTAACGCACAAAACCAAAAAGTACAACTATTATGTGGTTTGGCAGAATCTGGTGAGAAATGGATGATTATGGTAGTTCTTAAGGGACTTAACAAAAGCAGATGTGCCATGAAAAAAAACAAAACATGTGAATAAACAGCTCTTCCTTCAAAATACAAACTGTCAAGACAGACCAGAGTCTTAAATATGAGCAGAATACTTGGCATTGTGAGTAGTTTTGCAGAAAATGGCCATAATTAAAAAAAGTAACTTAGAAAGTAAAATAATTAAGCAATTATTCAGCAACCTGCATGACCTACAGTACAAAAATAAAAAAATACATGTATTTTACAAAAAAAAAAATTTTTAATAAAAACCTTCAGTTTCCTGGACTAATTTTCCTTGAAAAACTACACTTCTGAACAAAACAATTTGTGACACTTTAGATTGCCTTATAATAGCATACACTTGTATTATATAGAGACTTTCACAAAAGGCAAAAATGAACAAATACTAGATTAGCTGCCAAATAGCAAGTAATGTGAAAATGAAGAGCCTGGGCGCAGAGAAGAGGATGAAGCATACATTGTTTTCACAAAAAACAAGATTTACACAGGTGACAACAAAAAGATTAACAGAAGAAATGGGACACCGAGCATTGTAAGCTGAACATTTATTTGCATACGAGTATTTTAAGCAACACTAGAAAATTGTTTTGGGAAAAAAAAACATTCATTGAGAATAAAAGATCCCATGTAAGTAAGTGCAACCAGCAATGGACTGATGTGCCATTCACTGTTATTTCATACCCTGTACCCTATGCTGTCAGGAAAGGCTCGGAATTCCTGAACATGAATGTGAGAAAGCAGGTAACAACAAATAAAATATGATAGGATCAATCATTAAGAATGTTGGCTGATGAATTCAGAGGATAAGGAATTTGAAGATGAAAAAGTCAAGTAAGACAGAAAACATTAATGTTTATCTAATTGGCTCCTTAGGGAAACATACAGACTAAAAATTGGACGGAACATGTCTACACCACAATTCAGTATGTCAACCAGCCAGCACACTAATGTAATATCTGACTTATAGACTACTATTGAGATCTTTCAATTCCAATTTCCCCCTTTTTTCCACTTTACCATCTTTTGCACACTACTTTAACATTAGTGCAACGCCTTGGAGATTATTTAGCTGTGAACATCTCCTCCAATCATAATTGCGGACTTCTGCAATTCAGTTAGAATAACAATTGCTTCACAGTATCCTCTCAGACAAGTGCCATTCACGTTTGGCAGCTAAGTTAAAAAGGGCAGCCTGATCTAGGCAGCACAATTGTAGTTTCACATTTTTCCACTTCCATATGAGATATTTACCCTCACTTATTGATCCACCAATTTCCAAGATAGGCGCAGACCATACAGAAATTGGATGAGTTGGTATGGTAAATACTGCACCCTAAGCAAAGTCAGCCTTATATTAACATATCTCACAATTTACACTTTTACATTTTTGATAATTGTTAAAGGTTTTCAATTAGCTTCTTTTAAATTTGGAACTAGGTAAATTGTTTTGTAGATCAGCTGGGAGGAAAAAAAATCTTAATTTTATATATATTAAGATTACAATTTGAGACAAAAAAAAATGTGAAAATTGCTTTTGGAGCCAAATACTTTTTTAAGGCACTGTAAATTGTGAAATGAAGGACAAGCTATGTTTCCTCATACTTACAAAAATAGTTCATGACCCATGTCTTTAAAAATCTAACTCGGACTACGTTAAGAAACATGAATGTGCAGCATGAAATCAGTTTTTGTAGCTAGTTCTAAATGACCAATCACCGCCAATCAATTACCTAGGATTGTTTTTTTTTTTCTCTCTTACATTGGAGATAATAAAAATCAGTGCTGCACTTTCTTGGAAATCTCAAAAAACCTTCCCTGAAGATATTATATGACAAGATTTCAATCTTTACATTTCAAAAGCAGTGAACCTTCTTCTCTTGCATGGTCTGATCCTTTGTCTTCACTCACCTTGATGATGAGAGGACTTCTGCCAAAGATAGCAGATAATAAAGTCCTTCTGTGAATGCCCTCAAATGTCTAAATTCACAACTACATCTATGATTCATGAGCAGTATATCTTGTCAAAGTTGCCAACTCTGCAATATTCACAAAGCTAAATCAGTTTGACAATGACAATTCAGAATAATTGCTAACAACAACAAAAAAAAATACATATATACACAAAAGCTTTGTTTAGTTTATATATTGTAATTTTTTTCTTCACCATTTCATGTCAGTAGTGACAAGACGTGTATAGCCAACACAATGTTTTTCTTGAAACGTTCTTTACAAAAATTTGACAAAATCTAAAATTTGTTGAAAACAAACTGACAGGACACTAACCACCTAAAAATCAAATCATTAAAGTAACCAGTATTGAAGAATTCAGGGCAATGTAAGAAACACTTTAAGTAAACTACAAACAACTGATGGAACCATTTAACAGTTAATCACCTTCTGTTAACAGTCAGACTGAACAATGAATTTGCCATTACTGCTCATTACAAAAGAGTTAAAATTCTTCCAACCAGCCTAGTTTAATTTTTTTCCTTAATCACAGTACTGAACTATGCAAATAATAGGTGCTGCTAAAAGTAGAAATAAAGGTCTAAATGAATGCTACTATGTAAAAGTAACCTTTGTTCATCAATCTATGCCCAACAACAATAACCTCATTGTACCTGCAATTTACTGCAGCACGTTTTATTCACCTCTACACTAAATCAGCTTGCAAAGCAATCTTGATCAAGCTTGGGAGCTTTCAATGTTTCACTTCATTATGTCCAATTTCATTAACTGTTGCATTCAACTGCACTGCTTTCTATTCAGCTGGTACACGTGAACTTACAATAGAGAAGAATGTGTAGAAGAACAAAAGAGTCTTTATAATATTCCACTTTAAAATATATTAATTTAATAACACTCCAATTTGGAACCAGCAGGTACTGAAAAATAAATTAACAGAGTTTGAAGCTAAATGCTGAGTGGAGTACTTTAAACCTGGAACAAATGCATTCATTTATGTATGTGGGACCCTTCAGTACATGGCATGTACAAATATTTTCCTATATCATCTTCAAGTAATTCTTGTTATCATTAAAAAGAATTAATAATTCTAATGTTTATGCAAAATCATCTGATCTCTGAAAAGCCCCATGTCAGAGCATAGAATTTTATACTATTGTTGTTGCAGAGCACAAAGGTGACAAAGAAACTAATATAATGAAAGGTGTCTTAATGCCTCCTGCATTGAATGAAACAAAGTGACTCAGACGTAAAAGTAACATCTGCCTTCAATAAATTTGAAACAGCCACTGGTTTAAGTTCCTACCACTTGGTTTATGCCTGTATACTGGAAGTGCATTTCCATCTTAATGGACATGAACCCTCCCAGCCATGAAGCTGCATGATATTCAATAGGAATTCCTCCTCAGTTTTACATAAGAATTCAGATCAGCAGTTCAGCCATCAATTTTTATATGCCATTTTTTTCTGTTTAGCTTCTTTAGGGAGCCAGAGCTTTTCTCCATCAGATCCAAGATAAGAACCAGCCTATGACAGGATGCCTGCACACTGCAGGGCACAATCAGATAGCTATTTACACTGACTCAAGCTATGATCGCATATACACTAGCAAGGAACACCTAGATAAGCATAAAAAAAACACATGAAAGCCATAATAAAATGAAATCTCAGTCGGGAATCTAACTGGAGAAGGTATACCATGTCAAAAGGGGGTAATAGAACATGTTGCACCACCATACTATCAATGTACATACATTAACATGGATATAGAATATACTACCCTTTAAAGTTTACAATATAAGTGTATATTAATGCAAATGATATAAGAATAGAATAATTTTATCAGTGGATATTTTATATTATAATGTGGCCAAAATATCAGATTTAAGCTACAAAAGTGTAATGTGTTAAAACATCCATCCACTCACCAATAAACCCAATTAATTTAATTTTTGTATTTCAGCTGAACTGAGCCCATGCTAGCAACACTGGACACAAGGAAAGAACCAATCCTAAATAAGGTGTCAGTCCATTAAAGCACGGCGGGTTGGATTTTTTGGGTCTTAGTGCCAAGAGCTGGACCTATTAGCAAAAAACATTTTTTCCTTAGGGTGTCTCGAAATAGTCAAGAAACATTTGTCCGTCAGTCATTCAGGAAAATGCATTTTATACGTATGTATATTTGTGAATTTTAACTTTGACATTTCAAATGATTAACATGTTTTAAATGTCCCTGAACAAGCTTTATGTGATGGTGTCAGAATTTTGACTTTGACCTTCCAATGTATTTATTCATTTTAAACGTCTCTGAATGTGTGCGTGCATGTCTGTTTGTCACAATGTCACAAAAGTCCATTGAACAAGCAAAACAACAAATTTCTCAGTCTGAATAAAACTTGCTGTAGTTAATAATATTTTAAAATCCTACTGATCTTGAACAAAAGGAGACAATGATTGATCTACAGTATTTTACTGCAAAAACCACAGCATTGTGTAGGAAAAGTAACAAGCTTGGACACAATTTTTTCTGTCCTGTGGGTACAAGGAATGAGTAAAAGAAACTTTTCACTTTGGTTCTCTTTATCTACAATAATCTTGTTTTGTTTTTTTTTTTTAAATCTCTGTAGCAGCCTCCCTGGAAAAGTCTATTCGGGGGTTCTGGAGAGGAGGGTCCGTCGGATAGTTGAACCCCGGATTCAGGAAGAACAGTGTGGTTTTCGTCCTGGTCACGGAACAGTGGACCAGCTCTACACCCTTAGTAGAGTCTTGGAGGGTGAATGGGAGTTCGCCCAACCAGTCTACATGTGTTTTGAGGACTTGGAAAAGGCGTTCGACCGTGTCCCTCAGGGAATCCTGTGGGGGGTGCTCCGGGAGTATGGGGTACCGGACCCACTGATAAGGGCTGTTCGGTCCCTGTACAACTGGTGTCAGAGCTTGGTCCGCATTGCCGGCAGTAAGTCGAACCCGTTTCCAGTGAGTTGGACTCCGCCAGGGATGCCCTTTGTCACCGATTCTGTTCATAACTTTTATGGACAGAATTTCTAGGCGCAGCCAGGGTGTTGAGGGGGTCCGGTTTGGTGGACTCAGGATTGGGTCACTGCTTTTTGCAGATGATGTTGTCCTGTTTGCTTCATCAGGCCGTGATCTTCAGCTCTCTCTGGATCGGTTCGCAGCTGAGATGGAAATCAGCACCTCCAAATCCGAGACCATGGTCCTCAGCCGGAAAAAGGTGGAGTGCCCTCTCAGGGTTGGGAGCGAGATCCTGCCTCAAGTGGAGGAGTTCAAGTATCTTGGGGTCTTGTTCACGAGTGAGGGAAGAATGGAGCGTGAGATCGACAGGCGGATCGGTGCGGCGTCCGCAGTGATGCGGGCTCTGCATCGGTCTGTCGTGGTGAAAAAGGAGCTGAGCCGTAAGGCAAATGTGTTCCTACCCTCACCTATGGTCATGAGCTATGGGTAGTGACCAAAAGAACGAGATCGCGAATACAAGGGTCTGAAATGAGTTTCCTCCGCAGGGTGCCTGGGCTCTCCCTTAAAGATAGGGTGAGAAGCTCAGTCATCCGGGAGGGGCTCAGAGTAGAGCCGCTGCTCCTCCGCATTGAGAGGAGTCAGATGAGGTGGGTCGGGCATCTGATCAGGATGCCTCCTGGACGTCTCCCTGGTGAGGTGTTCCGGGCATGTCAACCGGGAGGAGGCCCCGGGGAAGACCCAGGACACGCTGGAGGGACTATGTCTCCTGGCTGGCATGGGAACGCCTTGTGATTCTCCCGGAAGAGCAAGAAGAATTGGCCGGGGTGAGGGAAGTCTGGGTATCTCTGCTCAAGCTGCTGCCCCCACGACCCGACCTCGGATAAGCGGAAGAGGATGGATGGATGGAAATCTCAGTCGCATTTGAGTTTGTATCTTGGTAGTATTTCATGAGATATGCAGTTTTTTTTTCCATTAGTAAAGTATCATAACTGACAAACAGCAGTAACATAAGTATCGTCAGCATACTTGATGATACAAATGCATACCCCAGTGTGAATGCTTTCTAGGGAAGAGACGGGAGCTTTGGGTTTCTTTGTTATCCAAAACCAGCATGGATAAGGCTTCATGCCATTCTTTATCTATCAGGGCTTCACCTGATGTCTCTAACATGGCAGAGAAGACACGTTCATTGGCATGTGAACCACTTGAAAAGCCTATTTAGTTTCAAGTGTTATGTCCAAGTGGGTTTCCACTGTGTATTCTTGTTTCCTCACACATTTCAAATATCTACTGTATGTTATATTGTGGACTGTAAATGTCTAAATTTGTCCTGTGTGAGCAACCGCTGGTATGGCTTATAATTAACTAATGCTAGCTGCAGCTATGCACGTATATATCTCTTACTGTATCTCCACCAATACCACCTGTTATATTAAAGTAAGAGAATTCAAAAGAAAAAAAGTGAATCAATTATTATTAAGTATATTATTTGTAATTTGTCTTTTCTCTTTTCATATTTCAGATAGAACCAGTAGCTTAAACTTCTCATTTTGTGCTCCTGGTGATGTCTCCTATACTGTAAAGTATTGTAGTATGATGTAGGAAATTACCGCTTGCTTGATATGATGCTGCTCATCAAGCAGCATTTCCATACTTTATATTAAGTCATGCATGCATTTCATCTGGTGAGTAAGGATGTGCAATTTCAATACATTTAAAATAAGGTAGGGGAAACTGAACCATGGACTTTATTTGTCTCAAAAATCTGACAGGAAAATATGTTCCTCCCTGAAAATGATGATCATATTAATACGGATACTCCCAATGATTTAGGCAGTGCACCCTTTAAAAAAAATTATATATAATGCCTGTTCTTTCAATGCACAGTGCAATTGCCTTTTTAACAATGCAATGTCAACTCAGAGCTCAATGTTTAGAAATGAAAAGAAATCCAAAAGCCCATGAGACACAGTTGTTCTCTATTTTTTAACTATATGCTGAAAACACTTAAAAAATAAAATCAAAATGCAGAGTCACACAGAAAATGGTTTGAAATACCTGCTCCGCAGAGTCCTGAAGGCCTACGTCCTGTATGCATCCAGTCTCGCTTCATCCTCTGTAACAATCTTAGTGCAGTCATTGAAACCTCATGGTTCTTATCTCCAAACTCCAGCATGTGTGCAAACCGAGGTATATAGAGACAAGGGTCTATAGGAATATTAAAAACACACAACACTACTAGATAAATACAAGCCTAGGTTGTTTGTTCTCTATTCATGTTATTTCTTTTGTTACTCAATATGCACTGACTTATTGAATTAAAGAATTAGGAATACAGTGATGTTTACCAGAAACTGAACTACCATGAACAAGAGATGAAACACAGAATATAGTACGGCATCTTTGGAATGTGTATTTACTAGCTTGTGAGGTAGTAAAACATACAATAAAATTAAAATGGGGTTCAATCAACTATAGCACAAAACGAAACTTATGTGTACTGGATGAAATGAGAGCTTAATGTAACAAAGTACATTTTAAACCAAAGAATCACTTTTTCTGGCTATACAAACATTTTTTAAATTTGCACATTTCACTATTTAGTTAAAATGAATGGTTTTAATGGAAAAAGTTTAAGAGACTTAAAAAATTACCTGGAGAACCAATACATTGCATGTATTTGTCAAAGTTTCAGGAATACAAGGAATGATGCACAATGTAAAAGACACACAACCCCACTACCACTTTGATAAAATGTAGTCTTTTCAGAAATATATCCATCTGTTACTTTTTCAATGATCTTTTCCATTAGAGTCATAGGGAACTGAAACACAGTCATGGATGGGCCATCCCTTTATCAATGAACACACTAACCAAGACATAATCTCTTGAAAAAAATCCTGCATTGTTTGCCTATAACAACAACATTAACAAAAGTATAGGTATGCACACTTTTCATGGCAAAAATGCTGATTACAAGTGAAGCACAAGTATAATTAGTAAGACAGTGCTGTCAGAAATGAAACTGCTTTGTGTCCGCAATAGTAAAAATTAAAGTAGAGGAAAGCAAGACTTTAAATTAGTGTTTTACTGCCAATGGAGTTTAATTTCTATTTTTATATTCAAAGAATTTTTTTCTAGTTAATAAATAAATTAAAATAGTAATTGACTAACCCCATACTATACCACCTCCATGCTGTTTTGCATTTTTTGCACACACAACAAAATAGTAAACCCCTGCATTCTTCTCTGTAGTCTGGGTGATCCAAGTCATAATTAGGAATGAAATCTCTAGGAAACAGACATTCTGACAGGAAAATCCTGCAGACTGTCCCTCACTGTAGCTTCCAGAATTCCTTTACTTTAAGGATGTCAAAGGAAGTTTACATACTACAGCAGAGTGACAGGATCTCTGATTAAAATATCTTTATTATTCTGCATAAGCAGAGATAAGGAAAGATGTTTGTTTACAGGGCTTCCCACAGGTGTTTCATGTTTCGGAAGGCTCTTCAAGACAGTCTCTTCTTAAAGCTCCATAAAAGGAATAGAAAAATGCTCCTATTAAACAAAACTTGTTTCCTCACCTAAGTCAATACAAATTGAATAGCATAATTTTGAATACTTCATTGTACCTTTACAAAATTGTGCTGCAGCCACATCAATGATTGTATCCAAATTGTATTAAAAGAAATTAGCTGCTTTCTAAAACTGTCTATTCAGAAATCTTCAGGTGAAGCTGGAAATCAGTGGTAGTTAGCGCAGATGCCTGTGCTTTGACCATAGAAGAGGTCACAATGAATAAAAAGGGGCCACTCTTAGCCCCGGAGGTTTGGGGTAGCTGTGTTTGCCACATTTTATACAAGGTAATCTTAACTGGAGATAACATCATTTGTAGCACTCATAACTCAATAATTCATGAGAAATTGTGCCATTAAAATACAGAAAATTCCAAAATGTAACAAAAAGTCTTTTCTTCCAGGAATGCAATAAAATATTATATCAGCTATAAAGCAACTAGTAATGTTAACTGTACCTTTACTTATTTAAAGGGAATTGTTAATAGTAAGTTAACAATATGTTATGTAAACCAAAGGTTACAAATGTATAAAATTCCTTCCTTCCATCCTTTTGTCCAGACAAAAGAACAAAAGAAAGGAATATTAAATTATCACCAATGTAAAGAAAAATACAGCTGAGCAACTCTTCACTTGTAAAAGCTCAGGAATTGTTTTATTATCAACAATAAACAGAAGTAGGCACAGTGGTTAGCACTGTGGCAGTAATCCTTGATTTGAAGCCCACACCAGATCATGGTTTGTGTGGGATTTTTTCTAAGTACTCCAGACTCCCCTCAGACATGCATGTTAAGCTATTGGGAGACTTGGGTGGTTAACTTGGGTGTTTGTGGGAGGGAGTGCTAATGAGTCCTGCAATAGACAATCACCTGTCCGGAGCGGACTCATGCTTTGTGCCTATAAAGAGGCTCTAGCTCCCACTACCCTGAACTGGAAAAAACTGGGTTTGAAAATGTAACATTAAATTATTTTTAGAAGCTCATTCCTAAATAGAATATTACAACTT
Source organism: Erpetoichthys calabaricus (assembly GCF_900747795.2). Lineage (NCBI taxonomy): Eukaryota > Metazoa > Chordata > Cladistia > Polypteriformes > Polypteridae > Erpetoichthys > Erpetoichthys calabaricus. The sequence continues at coordinate 62,212,151 of NC_041409.2, forward strand.
ATGTATTATCTAAGACTACTGTACATAGTTTTGCTGTTAACCACCCTCTTCATTTACCTTAGATTAATTTCAAGTAATTAAGGAGTAAATATAAAATTAACTAGTGCGTTCATACTTTATCAGCAAACTTTCTTGTAACTTTGATGGTTGGTAAGAAGCAGCAATGACACGTTAAAATTAAAATTAAAGGCAGCATACACAGCACTTAAGGAAAAAACAAAAATATCAGTACAGTGAATACGAAGAATAACTTAAGATGACAGTATGGTACAATAACACTCTAGGATTTGAATATATATATGTTTTTTAACTGCAATGATATAGTTTATTAATAAACACCTTTACAGGTGAAAAGTATTTTCTCTGAACTCATTCGTAGCATGGTTTCCAAAATAAAAAGGAAAAATGTGTCCTTGATCCTGCCTTGCGACAGAGGCAAAGGTTTCCTGTTTGGAAACAAATAGCAGTAGCATCCTTTGTAATACAGCGGTGTTAGGTATGGACTAGGCAGGAAGGCAGAGACTTAGATGGAACATTAAAACTTCTTCCTCAATGCAAATGACAGTCATATCACTATCAGATGTTGATCTTTTTATTTACCGGTATTTTTTTTTTTGTTTTTAAATCCATTTTTGCATTTGATTGATGCTAAAATGGCAACACTGCACAGTAGATGCTGAATAGACTTCTTTGAGTGCATTCATAAAACATAAGGAATTGTAAATGGTTGGCTTGTACAGTAGCAAGTGCCATGCAATAAGGCCTTTTCAGCAGCAGTTTCCTTCAGTCTAATATTCTGCAACTTCTGTTGCTGAAGTGAGGTGAGCTAGTAACAAGATAAACGCTTATAATTTAGATCTCAAACAATTACTTAAAGCAAAGATTCTTCTTTCAAAGTGGAGACCATACCCAGAGCTGTACCTGTCAAAAATAAGCATCATGGTCAGATAAATTAACACATTTACAAACTGTACTTAATTACTAAAATACTCGCACTGGAATATAGTTCTAACAGTCTAATAACATACAGGTCAGACATTAATTTTCTGGATTCCCCTTTTCTTATAGCAATAGGTGGGTGAAAAAGCCAGAGTGAAGCATAGCCTAGAATGATGTCCCTAAAGACCACGTCTGCTGGTTTTATCTCCACCACCAGCTAACAGTGCGTCCCTGAGCAAATTATTCAACCAGCCTGTGCTACTGATTAAAAAAAAATTAAGTTTGTTAATTACGCATTAAGTGTTTATTTGATCATCAAAACAGGAAATATAAATATATGTTGAAAAAACAAAACATAAGAATTTTTTGCGTTTCCCAAAAAATGCACTGATATCTTGGGAGATAGCTAAAACAATCCCAGTCCACTCCCTGAGGCACCCAAGTCAGGAGAAGTTTGGAAATGGCTAACACACTTTAACAGACATAAAATTATGGTTATATAGCAGAAAGGCTATAATTGGCAAGTAATGGCATACCAAACACCAAAACCAGATTTTCAAGATGTAGTGTTCAAGCTCTCATGAAGCAATTTAAAGAAAATAGGAAGGTTGAAGAAGAAAAAAAAAAAAAAAAAAAAAAAGTGGAAAACCCAAACCTCTTAAAAGTCACTTCTTCAAGGCAAACAAGGAAATGCAGTAAAGTGCTTCCTCTACATCTGGGAGAATCATTTGGAATAAACGTTCAAGCTTGGACTGTACAAAGATGTTTTAAAAGAAATTGCCTTGTAAGGTGTGTCATAGATAAGAAACGAAAGGCAACAAGCAAAAGAGACTATGATACATGAAAGACCATTAAGTATGAAACAATGAAGGGTGGCAGAAAGTACTATGGAGTGATGAGCCCAGATGTGAAATTTTTGGCTCACAAACATGTCAGTATGTCAGCGTAAGAGCTAGCAACAAGTAGATTGATGAATTTCTGCAGGCTCCATAAAGCAATGCAGTGGCTCGGTAATGTTTTATGGGTACAATGGTGTAAGAAGTGTAGTCAAAACTGATGGAATAAAGACTCCAGAGGAAAATAGCAGATTTTGATTAATTGTGCTGTACTTTTTGGAAAACATCATATTGACAAAGCCTAAATCACTAAGCATGATGAGGACGTCAAACACACTGCAAATATAATTTAGACCAACTTGAACCGTCTAAGTATTAGAATGGTCATTTCAGAGCCCAAACATCAAAATAACTGAAGCAGTATGGTATGTATTAAATGCATTGATAAGTTGTAATCAGTACGGTCATGGCAATCAATGATGAGTCATAAACATTATGAGCTGGCAATCTAGCATTCAAATGACAGCAAGTCAAGAGAGTGAGCTACCTAAAAGTGCAATGTAAAGAAGACGATTCCAATCTTGTAGCTATATATATATATATATATATATATATATATATATATATACACACACACACACATTATATTATATTATATATTATAATAAAATAATCCTGCAATGAGACAAGACTTTTTCGAAGACGAGACTTTTTAGAAGATTTTTTCAAGTCCCGCAAGCTGAAACCTTGATCATGAGATTTTTTCAAGTCACGCCCTCCTCTCAACCATTTTCAACCACGCAAACGGTAATCTCACCTCTCATTCGTGTGAATAACTTTGACAGACACATTTTCTGCTCTCTCAGCTCTTATAAATTTTAACGTTTTCCTCACTTTAAGTTCCCAATTACAGAAAACGTATTATGTTCAAATCTTATTGAAGAATTTCATCATGAAGGGTTATCAACAGAAAAAATTAGTACACAGGCAATCCTAGCAGCCATTCATATTAAAACGTTAACAGCTTCCCGTTAGAATAGCTTTTGCTATGACAATTAACAAATCTCATAGCCAAACGTTCAAAAAAGTTGTTTTATTTAATTGAGAGAAAGAAACAAAATTCAATCACGGGCGGTTTATTTGAAAAAATATTTAAAAATTTAATTCAAATTTTTTTTTTAATTTATATATATATATATATATATATATATATATATATATATATATATATATATATATATATATATATAGCTGACTTTATGGATTCTTGGTCTTTCTAGTGCTCTTTTAGGCCAGTGACAAAGACAAATCAGAAGGGGACTTAAGCACTTTATTGTCAGGTCACACGGCTGGAATATTGAATGCTGGACTATGAGATGGCACAACAGTGATATTGATGGCTGTGCTAGCATGCAATGCAGCAGGGTTGTTTAATGCTGCACTTCAGTTCATTGATCTGTCTATCGTGAATTTGGTATTTTTGGTATTTGCTACACTTTATTAATCCCTGAGGGGCAATCTTTTTGTGTGACCTTTGGAGGTCAGAGTGCAGGGTCAGCATCATACTGCACCCCTGGAGCAATTTTTTTTAAGGTTAAAGGACTTGCTCAAGTTCCCAATGGAGTAGGATCCCTTCTGGTAGTAACAGGATTTGAACCAGCAACATTCCAGATACCAGCACAGATCCTTAGACTCAGAGCCAACACTTCAAACTGGCAGGGGTAGGTGACCCTCCTTGTGTGGACCAGCAGATGCAACAGTCTTTTGACTGTGATCTCAGCATAAAACTTCTCCAGCTACACCTCGGAAAAGCCATGCAAGTTAATTTTGAGTCTCCATGGCACTTGGTGCTTGGTCATTGCCTCATCTTGCTTCTAACACCACACAGAAACAGCCCAATGTATTCTCACTCTTTATATCATTCTTTTAGGTAGCTCACTATCCTTAGAAGGACGGCTTACTGTTGCAACACAACTTGGAATTCATTTGCAAATTTAGCAGGCTTGCTGTTTTTAGTCAGCTGCCTATGAAGCTGCTCATTTGAAAGATGGAATGCCAGCTCATACTGCAGATGACTCATCCCCTGGCTGATGCAACTTGTCAGCAATGTTACAATATACACACACACTACACACAAATACACAGAGGGGGAGAGAGAGAGAGTGGAAAAAATGACATCTCAGGGGAAATATCCCCAATTTTTTGGAAAAAAACCACGGCCATGGAGGGATGGGGTGGGGGGATAGGGTGAAGAGTTTGAATTGAGTAAAATAAGGGAGCACATATATATAACATGGAGGAATCTCTTAAAAATAAGAGATATTTTGTTTATGTCATGTTTGTTACAGGTCCAACAACAACCAACATACTGTATATAGTAACATCCACCTGCCACTGTCCCACCCATTCATCTTGAAGCATGTGCATAATTAGTTAAAGGCCAGAGTTGCTGCAGATTAACAAGTCAACTGACAGTGGCATTCTTATTCCGCCACACCTTTACTCATCTTGTTAATTTTCGCTAACTTTATTATGAAGACTTAGCGTTCCAGTTTACCACAAAAGCATATTCAGGGATGGTATTAGCTTGCAGAGTACTGTTTAGTTACCCAACTAGCTTTGCAAGATTAGAATTTAATTTGTTCTGTATATTTCAGTATTCCAATTACCATTTAAAGTTACAACTCCCGAAACATCAAGCTAAAGGCAGGGGTTCAGCATGAATACAGAGTTTTTACATACTGTCTATCACTAAAATGATTACCTTTGTTTTTTTAGAATTGTAATGAAACTGGGACTACATATTATATTTTGGGATAAACACTAACTCGGGGTATTTTTCATCAGAATAATTAAAAATACTTTAGTAGAATTGTAGTCTGCAACATAATTTAATTGTACAACAACGAAAACTCTTTACAACAGACCAATGTAATTTTTTTAAGTATGTAATTTTACTAAACCATACTTCTTAGATACAGTTTTTCAGAACGTGAAAATGCCTTGCTGATTAGGAGACACGAGTAGAATTTTTGACTGTAGTACCTGACAACCCTGAACACTCTCCAGCTCAGTACTGTGAACAGCCTATCCAGGCAGAATCGTGCTCAAAACGTGTAACAATCCTAAGCAATGTGTCAGTCTATTATGTCGCTCGCGAGCACAAACACACGCAAATATTTCAATTAAAGAATAAAATGCATGCTCTTTTATTTCAACTGCCTGGCATTTGCAAATTTACACGGCGCTCTGCCCTTGCCCAATGACAAGTAAACAATACATATATATTATTAGGCGGATGTAACGGTTAACATATCTTAAATAGTAATATAAAAGGGTTACAAGTTGCTTTAATAAATTATTTTATAATTTCAAAAACTCTCGTGGAGACAGATAACTGAAATCTGAAGAGTATCCCAAATAAAAATGGGCAATGCGAGCATAAAACGGCAGTCTGTCGATGCTTGCGGTAGCCAACGCGTAATCTGTTGCCCTCTATCGGAAAACAATAACATCGCTCCGCCCCTTCCCCAATAGTCTTCCTTGTTTTGTATTTAGGATTTTTTTATAATCATGGCTGCTGGCTTCCAGCTTGATTTTCGAAAGAAAACTTTTTCCACACCATCTTGACGAAGACACGATCTCCAAAATCCATCAGGTATTGCACTCTGTGGGGCGAGATGTGCTGCCCAAGGACGTTGCGCAAAGCCGGGTGCAAACGTGCAAGATACAACGCCGGCAAACTGACGGCCTCAGCCGGGTTGAATGAGCTGCTTTATCGGCTCTGCTTCCTTTCTGAAACGGCCATCCTCTGCCTCAGCTGGAGCGACGGCCCCTCGTCGCATGGGCCATCATGTCTGCTCCAGGACTCCTAATTAAGCCGCTTATGCAGGAACAGCCATATTTCAAGCGGCTGTACGATAAGAACCGATTGTAACGAAAGACGAAGCAGAGAACATAAGAGCGAAACGTTAGTTTGGAAGTTGGAAATACTTTTTCTGTATTTTTTCCAGTTTGATCGAAACGTTAAGCAGTTCTGAGTTTGTTATTCGTATTCATTCAGTGGTCTTGTGGCGGTGCGATTCTTGGCTTTGTGCTAGGTATTGGATTTATCTACAAATAATCAACAGAGATGGCGTCATGTACATGTCATTTCGTAAAGAAAAAATGTATGTGGGTTTAATGCATAATCTGAAAGTTTCAAAGCCATACTGTAGAGCTGGTAGCCCTGCAAGATGTGGGCGAACGAAATCTCGAGGCGGTTTAACTTTGGTGCAGACGGACTGTTGGCTTCAGCGTAACAGGAGGACTGAAGCGGTATCTGGCGAACTATTCCCGTTTGACCGATAGAGATTCAGACAATCTTTTGTGCCAGTTTGTTATTATGAAATCAAATATAGCCCGTTGCAAATACAGAAATGGATTTTCTTCGCTCAGTACTCCTTTCCTTTTGGGGCTTGAATCCGCGACCTTGCAATTTTTCTCAGAATATGATGTAACTGTAATGTTACTGTTGATACTATTAAAGGTGACGGTCGATATACTCTCGCTTAAACGCATCTTCAAAATGTGTTCTTCTAATGTCGTGTAAAAACGAGTGCTGCAAACAACTACATTCAGTTTAAACCGATCGTTTTTTACACCCTTAACGCTTCAATTTTGGCTTCAGCGTGACGCGGAATAGCCAATCGTGTTCTGAAAGTTTTGTCGTATTCGTTGTAGAATCATAGCACGTCTAATTTTCATTAACTTGGATGCGTGTTTGGGAATCCAGGTAGCGCTGTCGCCGTATAGTTCCTCTACACCTGTAAATGTGTTTTCTGGGCACGGTGCACCTCACATGTATGTTGACAGGGTGACAGCTCGTCCAATTTTGCTTTCTGCCTTACCGCCTGTTAGTGTCAGAAGAGTCCGAGTGAAATTAAAAAGGACCAGTCTAACTCGCCTATATGAATACGCACGTATCGGTGGGTATAATTATCGTAATGAAGGGCTCCAGTTTGCCAGATCAGCTTCATCTGTTTTGTGAGGGGTGCTTGGACAAAAAAAATCCTTCAAGCGAAAGGGGTTGCCTAGCCGGATCGCTCAGATGGACAGGCTTTTCAAACTGTTGATGTATCTTATCGGCTGTTTTGGTGAGGGACTGTATCAAACTATTATAAATGTGGACCCCCTCCTCCCCCCCCCCCCCAATCTAGCAGCTATTGCTATTGGTGTCTCCCTCCATCGGGCGCCACAACAATAGGTTTGTTTTGAGCTGTAGTATTGATTTGCGGGGGCGTGTCAATGGGCGGAGATACGATGCTGACGCATGATGCAGGCTTCGATCCGATTTGTTAACAAAAAGCTGGCCGTCCTCTCCGATTAAGGAGAAATCATCTGTCGGGGGGGCAGAGCGGCAGATAGAGGCAGGCGAGAGCACAGAGGTGGGAGCTGCAAGTTTCGGCGTTTCTTCAAGGAGACAGAGGAGCCCGTCCTCCTCAACTGGATAAGCTTCGCAGCGGACGCCTCTCATAGCATCTCACCGCTGGGGTGCAGAGAGCATCATTATTTTACTGCGATGAACTCCCCTACTTGAGAAACATGCGACGCATCCCTGACACCTCCACGGACTGCATCCCCGATTGCCCCCGCACTGGATATTAATGTTGCTCTTCAGATTTGTTAACGGTTGGTACGGCGATTTAAGACCAATTATTCGGGATTTTAAGAGTTGCGGGAAACATCTTCTAAAGGCTCGGAGCTAACGGCACTTTTCAAATTACTCGTAGACCTTTAAATGATTAATTTCTTTGGTGGTTTCAAGTAAAATATTTTTAGTACTGTCCCCATTTCTTTATTTTGACTCGCTTGATGCCAGCGCCTCAAGACTGCCTTCATGGCAGGATCATGAAGTGTTTGACTTTCTTCCTTCTGCTTCCAGAAACGCTGAAAAGGTCCAAACGGAGCGTCAAACACAGCAGCAAGCTGCCAGTATGCTATGAGATTGTAACTCTGTCCCTGAAGAAGACCATGGCTGCGGAACTGTACCCTGCCAACAGCAACACCAACCTACCCAATAGTCCCGGAGGCGCCGCGACCAAGAAAAGCCTCGCCCCGGTGCACCAGACCGCCCCCTCCTGTCCGGCGGCGGCGGCACAACTCAACATAAACAACAACAACGTGGAGACAACGAGCTGGCAGTCCTGCCACCCCACCCTAAGGGAAAGGTACAGCCACCCATTCAACGACCCTGAATTCGCCTAGTTGGAGTTGCAGAGATAAAATGCAGCTTTTAACTGCAGTCATTCTAGTTTGGATTAATATGGCATTACCTCAGTTTTTAAGTGTTAGGTCTGGAATCGTTTCCCTTCCCTACCAGTCCATGCAGTCACCAATTGTGGGGCAAAGCTGGGAGTACGGCTGTTAATGTAATTGCAGATGGAAAAGGGTGGTGCTGAAATAGCTTTTTGTCTTTTATATTCTTAGGAACGCCTTAATGTTTAACAACGAACTCATGGCTGATGTTCATTTCATTGTGGGACCAGCTGGGGCTTCTCAGAAAGTGCCTGCACACAAGGTGAGATAATTTGGGGAAGAAGTGCAAACCTAATTGCTGCAAACATTATATCACATTCCTGCCAAAGGGGGGGGCATGTTATTTTTTAATATTTGACTTTTATGCTTTATATTAATTAGCTTTAAGTGCTGCCAAAAAGATGTGTTTTATTATTATTTTTTTTTACAGTCTGGCTGCTGGTTATAAACACAGGGTTCCTAGTTTAATCCCCAGTACAGACTATGTCCCCATGTGAGTCAATTACCCTGCCGGTGATCAAATTGTATAAGTTACACAGAAAACAAATGTGACTTGGTTCTATATTTCAAAAGTGCCTCTATGGGGTTCACTTTAGAAGGACTATATAAAATAAATACACCTTTTTTTAATTTTGTAAAGTTTACTCTTTACCAGCATCCATGGTACCCTTTGTCACCATTTAACAATTTATTTGAGAAAAAAAAATAGCCGGCATCAATTTTATTCCTTGTTTTCACATTGTTATACTTTTTATGTGAGTATAATCTTAGTCTTCTGAAGTCTGTTTGTTTAAGAAAATGTTGAACTTGTCAATACCTTTTAAACCTGAAATAAGTACAGTCTCCTTTTGGCCCTCCTTGTGCTGCATCATGTATTTTTTGTATTGTGGACTCCAGAATGGTGTACATCTTGTAATAAATAAAGCTTATAAATAAATATATCTGAATGTGCATAATAATGAGAGAGAAACAAGATTCATACATTCTGCAAATCTGTTTAGTGGTTCTGTTACAGAAGTTAATGTTCTAAATGTGTTTATGCAAAACAAAAATGCTTACATAGTAGTACTGAGATTTAGAAATAATGCACACATTTATGAATGCAAATACTTGGATAAGCTTATCTGTTCCAAGGACATGAATACATAATTCATGGCTAAACCTTTTTTATGCAGGATATCTAATGTAGAGCATTTATAAAATTCATATATATTTTGTTTCATATCCAGCGTATACATCATCTTTATATTGTGTGCTCTGTCAGTACAATATTTTAAAAAATCACCTGTATTGTATGGTTACATAAACCCACAGAAATATTAAGGAACACTTTTTCTTCTTTAAAAATCTACCATTTATCTAAGCTAACTGCTTTTCTACTATGCACCCTTTAGTAGGAGTGTATCTTTGCAGCTACATCGAATTTAATTAACTATGTGTTGGTGAACACATAGTTGCATCAGATGGGTTTATACTGTACATCCATTATTCCCTGGAAAAGTGTAATGTGACAAGTTTTGGCAGTACTCTATTATAATAATTTTCCTAAATTATGTTTTCTTACCAAATGCCTAGAAAATTACCAAGTTCTAAAGCTGAGTGTATATCTGCTTTTCCAGTATGTGCTTGCAGTGGGCAGCTCAGTTTTCTGTGCAATGTTTTATGGAGATTTGGCAGAGGGCAAGTCAGAAATCCATATTCCAGATGTGGAACCTGCTGCTTTTTTGATTCTTTTAAAGTAAGTTCTCTCTCTAATAATATTTTACAGACTGTGCTTTGCCATTGAATACAAGGAATGTATTCACTAAATTATTCTATTTATAAACATGTACAGAAGAGTTTTACTGTAATCTGTGGATGTGGCAATATTGACCCTATGAACTTTTGTGTTACTTATTCCTAAGTAAAAAAAGAAAAGAAAATACATGTCATGATCAATTGTGAAGCCTAACATATATGCAGGTAGTAATCTATTCAAATTTCATCTCCAGGTACCTGTACAGTGACGAAATTGACCTAGAGGCAGACACAGTACTTGCTACTTTATACGCTGCAAAGAAGTATATTGTACCTGCTTTGGCAAAAGCTTGTGTAAATTTCTTGGAGACAAGCCTGGAAGCAAAGAACGCTTGTGTATTGCTGTCTCAAAGTAGACTCTTTGAGGAGCCAGAACTCACTCAGCGCTGCTGGGAGGTAATTGATGCTCAGGCTGAGCTCGCTCTTAAATCAGAGGGCTTTTGTGAAATTGATCAACAGACACTGGAGATCATTCTAAATCGTGAGACATTAAACACTAGAGAAGTGGTTGTATTTGAAGCAATTGTGAGCTGGGCTACGGCAGAGTGTAAACGGCAGGGCTTACTGGTTACAACCCGAAACAAGAGGAGTGTTCTGGGGAAAGCACTGTATATGGTCAGGATACCAACAATGACTCTTGAGGAGTTTGCCAATGGTGCTGCTCAATCGGATATTTTGACCCTTGAAGAGACACATAATATTTTCTTATGGTATACTGCTTCTAATAAGCCCAAGATCGATTTTCCTCTTGTACAGAGGAAAGGACTCACACCACAGAAGTGCCATAGATTCCAGTCTTCAGCATACCGCAGCAATCAATGGAGATACCGTGGACGATGCGACAGCATTCAGTTTGCAGTAGATAAACGCATCTTCATTGCTGGATTAGGACTTTATGGCTCCAGCGGAGGGAAAGCAGAGTACAGTGTCAAAATTGAACTAAAGAGGCAAGGGCTAGTCTTGGCCCAAAACTTGACTAAGTTTATTTCTGATGGCTCCAGCAGTACCTTTTCAGTTTGGTTTGAGCATCCTGTGCAGGTGGAACAGGATACATTTTACACCGTGAGTGCAGTTTTGGATGGCAATGAGCTCAGCTATTTTGGACAAGAAGGGATGACGGAAGTTCAGTGCGGCAAGGTAACATTCCAGTTTCAGTGCTCTTCAGACAGTACAAATGGCACAGGAGTACAAGGTGGACAAATACCAGAACTCATATTTTATGCATGACTTACACCTGACATTTCTATTTACCATTGCTACGCACAAAGCACACCACAGAAACAATGGCCTTCAAACTGCAGCGTGGCAATGAAGAATGCACCACATTAAAAGACCTGTTAGCAGACTATCACTAAATGAAGGAATGCTATTGAATTTAATCTATTTTATTTATTTAAATATAGTGTAATGTTATTTTACTTATTACTGCAGCATGCAGTGCTCTATGTACAAAGTTGCTATTCCCTTAAGTGATTTTGTGTTTTGTACATAAAAAAATTGTTTACATATTTGAGATCAAATGACAAACAGAATGTTCTGTTTTATGAGAGCAGCTTCCCGGTTGTTAAAATTATAAAAGATATGTGAAAATTACAAATGCATATGTCATTATTATGGAGTAAGAGACAAAGAAATTTCTATCCTTCAGGAGTGGAAAAAGTATTTTAACAACTCTGGGGTTCCTGGTATGGTGCACAGACTGTTTTCAATTACATCTCGTTGGGGGAAAAAGAAACATATGAATGGACTAACCAGAAATTAACAAAAGATACACATATATATATATATATATTCCTTGTCTGAAATATAGCTTCCAAAAATGCATACTCTATCGTTGAACTAGTTTTGGGTTGGTCAAAAAATAGTGTACTATATACAACACTACAGTACAGGATATTTACAGTCCTTGAACTACTAGAAGTTATTCAAGTATATTATGAAAAGTTACTGGTGCTTTTCAAAAAATGTCAAAGTTGACATTTTTTTTACCATAAGCTGCTTCAACTGCAGTTTCCCCAAGGTTTTTTTTATATAGTTCTATTAATTTTATTACTTAGAGCAGTACCTGTTAACACTTATTTTATAATTAAACACTGCCTGTGCAAAGGAAAAATACTGCCCCGTCTCTGGTTAACTCTACCAGGCAGTTAGAAAATGTAACATCTGCAAAGGGTGGGTTTTCAAGTAGCTGATGTGGTACCCAAAACATTCATAAATTATACCACTTGTGCAGTGTTTCTATGGTGCAACACATACTCTGAAGGGTGGCACAATTTACCAGTCTCACCCATTTTGATTGCAAGGTAAATTTGTCTCAAACATTAACTTTTTAGATTGTTGAAATCCTAACATCCAAGCCCTGGCCTACTAATGTGCACGTTATTGTTATGTAATTCTTTTAAAGACTTCCTTTGTAGCATATTTTAAATAAGAAAATATTCCTAACCATTTTTTCCAGGAAGTGCTTATTATTAAAGACCCATTCCAACAGAAATCATTTAAATCTCTTCGTATTACCCTCTCAGCAACTTGAAAGTTTTTCAGTTTTATCTCTAACAGCCAAAAAGTTAGGTATGACATACAAGATAGATCACACCATATAAAGGGGCTAGAGTCAGTCCCAGCAGGACTAGAAACAGCCATGGGAAAGGGCCCCGAGTCTATCACAGAGCTCACACTTGCACTCATACTGGGCCAGTTAATCAAACCAGAATGCCATTCAGGATGCGAGTACCCAAGGAGAACCCATAGAGACATGAAGAAAATGTACCAACTAAACACAGACACTGACTGTCTGTGTTAAGTCATGCCCAGGATGTTGGACCTGTAAGCAGCAATGAGCTACTGTGCCATCTACCACCATTATTATTATAGAAAAAAAAAAATAGGCATTTTGTTATTTTAAAATATTGTAATTTTGTATACACTGGTGTAATGGTGTGGACACAAGTCTAAAATTAAGCTGTATATAATAAGTAATTGTAGAAAAAAAAGTTGGCAATTCAGGTATAAAAACACATCAGATGTGTTTAAAATGTAGCCCTTTTGAAATCTAAAGTATATGAACATTTTGTCATGAGCGTGAATCATGTTCAACTAATAATCTATTATTATTATTATTATTTTTTAAAGTATTTTCTCATAGTACTGCTAGGGTTAATCACTGCTGTGAATGGTTATGCACTTGCAAAGTTTGTCACTGATTAGAATGTAGCATCATCGTCCCAGTATACAACTCTCACTATTACTTCTGCTTTTCTGATAACATTAGGAACCAAAACAGGCTAAAGCCCTAGCCAGTCATTTGTTTTACAGAATTACACATAAGAGATCAAATGTACATGAAACATGTCAATATACTCCACTTACTTGAAAGATAAGGAAGAAATTACTGAACCAATTGTTACTTTTGCTTTTTTAAACTTGTGCTTCAGATTTTATGAGGACAGGGGTGATGGGCACCGTTTTACTATGCTTAACACTGCCCATTTCTTTGACATTAAACTATATATCTTATAATGGATCAAAGTGACATAGTTGCACTGAGAACTGGCATTGGGCAAGATTAATTTTGTCTGTAATACAATACCACACTGCAAAATAAATAATGTGCCAAAAGCAATAAGGCTTTGATTACAGTTTTATCTGCACCATTTCTGTGTGTATACTTACACACACACACACACACACACATACTGTATAATTATTTTAATGTAAATGTAATTTTAATATGCTATCTCATATAAATGTAGTTAAAACTATATTATAAATTACAACTGAAATGGTCATTTCTCTGTTTACAATTTCCTAAATTAAATATTGCTATTTGGGCGGCACGGTGGCGCAGTGGGTAGTGCTGCTGCCTCGCAGTTGGGAGATCTGGGGACCTGGGTTCAATTCCCGGGTCCTCCCTGCGTGGAGTTTGCATGTTCTCCCCGTGTCTGCGTGGGTTTCCTCCGGGCGCTCCGGTTTCCTCCCACATTCCAAAGACATGCTGGTTAGGTGGATTGGAGATTCTAAATTGGCCCTAGTGTGTGCTTGGTGTGTGGGTGTGTTTGTGTGTGTCCTGCGGTGGGTTGGCACCCTGCCCAGGATTGTTTCCTGCCTTGTGCCCTGTGTTGGCTGGGATTGGCTCCAGCAGACCCCCGTGACCCTGTGTTCGGATTCAGCGGGTTGGAAAATGGATGGAAATATTGCTATTTAAAACAATAAAAAAATAAATAGCTTAAGATAACAAATTTAGATTACCTATTGCTGGTGCATTAATGCATAGCTCTCTGGCCAAAAGAAGAAAGGTCTTTCCCAGGACATAAACATTGACCTGTAAACAAAATAATTAAAAAAATAAATTACACATAAAAAACTGCAGTTGAATAAATTAGGTTGAACTGGCTGACTACTTTCCAAGATAATGTGTCATTTAACTACATTAAAAAAAGATCATCAGGATAGGTACTGGATTTGATTAAACATACATTGCAATCTCAGTGACCAAATTTGCTATGGATTCTACAACTAAATTAATTTTGTTTCTATCAAATTTCTGCACAATGGTCTTCTAAACCTCAGAAAACATGAAAGGCTTTACAAATGACTGATTCCTGCACCTGAAAGTGACACCACTAAAGATACCATTCTCCAAATACAAAATGTGCTACCCAGAGATTTCACAAGTCCACTGACACTGGCAGACAGCCAGCAGGCTATATTTTACTCCAAACAGTTTCTTCAACTCTTTGGAACCGTCTGGTATTCCATCACACAACTTAACTTTAAGAAACTGCAGTCCCATAATGTTACTGCATGATCTTTCTGACCTGCCTAAGTTAGACCAAATGGTATAGAAGTGACAACATTAACAGGCTATACCAGAGGAGTTGTGTTAATTTCATGCAGTAATTGATAACCACAGCTGCCTTTCTCTTTGAAGTTACTGCAATATCATGTACAAATTGCATCTGCAAGGCTTAAGTACAGTCTTTTAATAACAGGAATTAACTTTCAAAAATCTGTGCTTTTCACAAAGACAACTATACATTGCTTACTCCAGAGTACACACACCACCACATTTATTTGTTTCTTAATCTGACTGATACAATGAGAAGTCAAACAAAATAAAATGTTTTATTGACTAACTAAACAGATTACAATATGCAAGCGCTCTAGGCAGCTAAAGCCCCTTCTTCTGGGAAGACGCAAGGGCAAGGGGCCTTAGCTTGCATATTGTAATCTGTTCAATTAGCCAATAAAAAGTGTCATTTGGCTTGATCTTATTGCATCCATAATGGCTAAAACGGCACAACCACCTAATACTACTACTACTACTAACCTGACTGAGAAACAACAAATGTTGTTCTATATAGTGCTGCAATTATCAATAAATAAAAATATAATTATGAATTTAACTTGATGAATTAAAATAAATGATCATAATTTGATTTTTAAATTTCAAAAATTAAGTATGGCCTAGATTTATGCTAGTCTACCTATAAATGAAAAATAAATAATTCTGGTTCAGTATCTATAATCCAAAATGCTCAGAACTAGAAGTAAAACACTATATAAATGTAATGAATTATTATTATTATTTTGGATATTTTCAAATGTTGGATTATTTGCATACACATAAGATAATCTTGGGGACACTCTTGATCAAGTAGGGAAACACAGCCTAACCAGCTAAATGAAGACTCTTGCACATAATAATTATTCACTGAAACGTTATTGTAACGCGTGTTAATGTGACAAACATATTAAATCACAAAAATGATGTATAGACTTAATTTTATTTCCCTTTTAAGAAGGTCAATGCTGCATATTTGCAGTGAAGAACTGAAATGTGCATAAGTAACTTTTCAGGAAGCTTTCAGTTTTGTAAATCTGACCTTGGGTGAGAAATTTTCCCACTTGAAAGCTGTTATAAAACTGTGTTTACACAGTTATTCCCATCATTATTTTAGGATTTCTTCAATAGAAGGCATTCTCCTTATATCCTTTACGTTTCCATGCATGAACCATTTAAATTAGCTACACTGTTCCCCTGTAGTAAACATATTGTAATACTCCAAGAGTAGAATTTTCATGAAGGCCAAAAAAGTCAATAAAAATAAGGGCCAAGCAATTACAGTAGCTGGTGCTTATGGACCCGATATGATGCTGGCAGTGAAATGAGGAGGCAAATGTTCAGATGCCTGCAAAACATTTACAAGAATTTCTTCACATCACAACATACATGACAGTTTACTGTATACTGCACTTTCTCCAGATACTTCAAGCAAGTCATATATATTTCTGAACTTCACAAAGCACTCCAGATTCAAAGACTTAATAAATTCTTGCCGTATACATCAAATATGTAAAAACTATAAATAATTCTAGTTAAGGAAGTATTCATTTTGAGAGCTTTTTATTATATAGTATGAGGTGTCTTACTTGCTGACAAATATGTCAAACTGTCTTGTATGTCTTCAATGGTAGATTATCTGGAGGTCTGACTTTAGTAATAGTAAGCTATGTATTTGATGTCTTATGGAAATTACTAACCCCAGCAAGTCTACCAAAAGATACAGCTGATCCAACTAATTTCTGCAATTCTCTTTTACTATGGCTCCAGTATTTTTTCTCCTTGTACTTTAGCTACAGATCCAGTCTGAACTGTGTCTAAATGAAACACAAGATCAACACCTCCGCTACAAAGGAAGGCGATGCAACACTATGACTTTTTTTTTTTTTTACACACTATAATGGTTGCAAATGTAGCATACCAAAGGCCTAAGAAAGCATCTGAAGCATGCAGCTTAGACAACCAGGCACAAGCCCAACAGACTAACATGCCATCGCTTACCCAGGAGTCACCAGGCATTTGGTGATCTATAAATGAGGTCTACATTCCTGAGCCTGGTTTGAATATCAGAACTAAAATTAAATGTGAAAATAGTGATGGGGCACAATGTCCACTGTTACTCACTAAAAATACAGCTGAAGAGGCAAACATTGCCTATATTAGAGATATCAACTTAAAATTGAAAGGACAACAAATTTAACTAAAACAGCAATCTTCTGGTATATATTTTACTGTAAATAAAAAGCTATTTCTTAGAATACAGTAGCAAACAGATTAGAAAAAGTTAAAAAAAAATTCAATTTTCATGCACTGAACGAATTTCACATTGCTCACACACAAGTTAAAAAAATCTAACTTTTATGTATTAGAATGATTTCATACTACATTGATGGCATTTCCATAGCCCTGGGTGTGAAAAAGCAGATGAGTTTAAAATTAAAAAGAAATCAACACACCAAATTGTAGGTCAGGGCTCCTGTAAAAGAAAGCAGAAAGAACTATATATCTATTACAACCATTTTTACTGCCATTCAAAAACACGGTTTACCTGACACTGTTAGGAAGTCATATAGGAGCCAGAGTGATTCAAGGTGAACAGAAATTAGGTATCAAAGGGGTGGGAGGGATAGCCATTTAGAGACAGGGCACAATTAGGGGGCCAAAATGGACAAGATCATGGTGGGCAATTTAGCCATGACCTCAGGATACACCCTGCACTTTTCAAAGGATGACCAATTATCTTTTATAATCACGAAGAGTCAGGACCTTGGTTTCACATCTCACCGAAAGGGACAGAAAATGTATGGTTATGGACAATCCCTGCATTTATAGTTGATAAACCATATGAAGACATCAGCATTCATATAATTAGCAAAAACAGTTATTTATAACAAAAAAAGGAACAATTTCATAGGATGTACATATACTTACCTGTAAAAGGTCACTGAGGTCAAGAAGCATGTCTATAAAAGTGTTAAAGATGTTACCGTAACTTTGTTTACTCGACTGAAAAATACAATTTGATACATTTCAAAGAATTCCATAAAAAAACAACAAAGTGTTAATGTGGAAAGTGAATTGCTGGGGATTTTCTAGTCTTCATGTAATTAACAACCAAAAAGACAACATACTGTAAATGTGAAGAAAATTAACCCAAATGCTGACACATTTAATATGGTAAAGATGGTATATTTATTGGTAAACATTGGACGCATTTCTGGAAAACCACGTGTGGGATTAATCAACTAAGTCACTGCCTGTGCTGGTCTTGAAGCACACACAGTGTGCTACTTTTTTCTGTCTAGCAAAAATACAACTGAAAAAATAAAATGTTCTAAATAGCAGAGAGAGTGGTAAGTCAATTAAACAGTATCATATACTCAAGATGGAATAGGAACATATTAGATAAAAAATGTGTTTTACTTCACATCAATGGCAGAAAAAACTAAACACTATTACCGGTAAACAAAAATCACAGTTACAGTAAAGAATTTTAAAAGTGACTAAATTACTTTTACAGAAATGAAGACTGGGAAAGCAATACAAATGCTTTACAACCTTAACTAAGGAGCTTCTTACAACTGCATTTTACCATTTTTCCCCACTTCTTCACTTCAGGTTGAGACATCTTTCTCACTGCCTGTGAAGATTAAAGAAACCAATGTACATGTATACAAGTCTTTTCATTTTAATGGAGTGAAAAATTCTTTATTGGAAACAACCTTTAGTGGTAGCTGAGCTGACATTCTTCTTGCCAAGTGAATGTGTAGTACATTGTGAAAATAAAAATGTGAATCAGTGAATACTGAGCAACTCATAACCACAACAGTGGCCTGAAGGTGGACTTCAAATGTGGTTTCCCATAAAATATTTTTGTAAATTCTGATCCAAAGGATTACAGATTGTGAATTCCAGATTGAAGATTAAAAAAAAGGTTGGTATGATTAAGAGAACAAAAAACAACTATCCATCCTCTTCCACTTATTTGAGGTCGGGTCGCGGGGGCAGCAGCTTGAGCAGAGATACCCAGACTTCCCTCTCCCCGGCCACTTCTTCTAGCTCTTCCGGGAGAATCCCGAGGCGTTCCCAGGCCAGCCGGGAGACATAGTCCCTCCAACGTGTCCTGGGTCTTCCCTGGGGCCTCCTCCCAGTTGGACGTGCCCGGAACACCTCACCAGGGAGGCGTCCAGGAGGCATCCTGATCAGATGCCCGAGCCACCTCATCTGACTACTCTCGATGCGGAGGAGCAGCAACTAAACAACTAAGCTGATGAAAATACGCTGTTACTGTCATTCCACTGTCAAGATAAGCATATTTACAAAAATAGGCTTGGGAAAGGGGGCATAGTGGTTATTTGTTTACTTCAGCCAAGCTTTAGTCAGCTGCTAATTCTGTCTTTCAACTTCTGTCTTTCAAAACATCTTCTACATACAGCAAAAGCTTAATTTGCTATTCCTAGTTATCACAGCTGACTATTAGTAAAGTCACATTAAATATATAAATAATAAAAATGCCACAAATAAGGGAAGTTTCTTTTTCAGGTTTGTTGACCCAGTTAATGCTGGCTAACAAAGTAAGCTAAGAGAAGACTAGTGGAGCTCTACATAAACTCAGAACGCAGCCAAAATAATCCATTGATTCATTTCAAATATACATTATTTATAAACACAATAAAATCAACCAAGACATTATCTCTCTATATATAAAAGAAAATCCTGGAATGGAAAGCAAATGCAAGGCTACGATATGTGATAATCTCGAAAAACATTTTTTAGACCCGCGTGACCAAGGAGACTTGCCACGGTGCGTCTCGTGGGGACCATAAACATGAGACTTGGTGCCAAGAGATTGTCCTAGGGCCGTAGCAAAAAGGACAGCGGCTGTACAGGCTTTAAAATGATCGAAGGGCAGCGCAACAGTAGCTACCCCAACCGAACGCGAGTAGCATTATACATCCTGCAAGAAAGAATTCAACAACGCCCGGGGCCAGAAATAAAAGACAGGTATTGCTTTTACGTCGTCACGGGAGACCAGGCAGTGAGCCATCATTTAAAACAAGTCAACAGACCTCTAAGCTAGCAGTTGTTGGATTGCTTTTGGCAGGCAAGCATCATGTGCTCTGAGCTCTTAAAACAACGACATGCGACAGGCAGAAGAGGCACCAAGCAAGCAGCAAATGATCCAAAGGCATATCCTTAGCGTATGTTCAGCCGCAACACCCTTCACAACATGAGCAGTATTATACGTCTGGGAAGAAAGAGATGTAACCATGCGCTGGGCAGAAAATAAAGAAACAAGTATTGTTTTTACAAAAGTTTTTAAAGTAAAAGTGAAAATAATGCATATGTAACAATTCACAAGAAAATAACAATCTCTTTAAATTGTAGATTGCCTGCCTAAGGTAAAGTCATACCTGATGAATGGGGACGTGGGAATGAGGGGTCCTTTTATCGGATTAGCGCTATTTCAGATGTGGAATGGCAAAATGGGGGAGGCAGCTTGATGAATGAGGTCTCCAGGACTTAAAACAAATCCAAATCATATGTGATATCATCTAATGTGAAATTCTACTCCGTACTTCTAGAATTCTATGTATTGTACTGTATTGTATTGACTCCATTCTTTTTGACACCCACTGCACGCCCAGCCTACCTGGAAAGGGGTCTCTCTTTAAACTGCCTTTCCATAGGTTTCTTCCATTTTTTCCCTACAAGGGATTTTTTTTGGGAGTTTTTTCTGGTCTTCTTAGAGGGTCAAGGCTGGGGGGCTGTCAAGAGGCAGGGCCTGTTAAAGCCCATTGCGGCACTTCTGGTGTGATTTTGGGCTATACAAAAAATAAATTGTATATCCGGTAAACCAAACACGGGTTGGCGAGCGAAGCGAGCATGGGGCAGAACCCCCTAGTCTTTTAAAATAATGACTTTCAGGCAGAGAAAAATCACATTACACAGTTCTCTGTATTGACTGTTTGAACTACGGTAGAACAAGATTTATATTAAAGTATATTGAAGATGCAGGCCTATTGATTATAAATCTCAACCATCAACATATCCAATTTAAATTTGACATTGCCTGTATTTCACCAATTGCAAATGTTTGATATAGGCCTTTCAAATGATCCCCTCTGTTTATTTTGTTATTTTTTGCACATATTGGGAACATCCTAATGTTTCATCCTTTTGGTGAGTGATGTCTCCATTTCTTTCATCTGCCCTCTCCTATAATATACCCTTCACTTCTCAAGTGGTCCCTCTCTTGTATCTTTCTGCTCTTTCTCTTTCCAACACAGACTGTTTGTTCTCTTTGAACACAACTGCTGCAAAGATAGCCCTTGCACTGAGGTAAAAATTTCCTGATACAGTGGAACCTCGGTTCACGACCATAATTCGTTCCAAAACTCTGGTCGTAAACCGAGTTGGTCGTGAACCGAAGCAATTTCTCCCATAGGATTGTATGTAAATACAATTAATCCGTCCCAGACCGTACGAACTGTATGTATATTTTATATATATATATTAGTTTTTAAGCACAAATATAGTTAATTATACCATAGAATGCACAGCGTAATGGTAAACTAAATGTAAAAACATTGAATAACACTGAGAAAACCTTGAACAACAGAGAAAACTAACACTGCAATAGTTTACGCTATAGTGCTAGGAACCGCTCGCTAAAAACACTTTTTTTAATGAGTTTTAAGCACAGGGGAAAAAAATGAACATTTGAAAAATCCGTAATTTAATAAACCACCAAGAAAAGTAACATTGCAACAATGCAGGTCACTGTAAACCGATCACTGTAAATAGAACTGAAAACAAAAACAAGCCTTCTCTACCTTATGCGTCCCTCGCTCGCTCTCTCCCGTGCCTGTGTGTGTGTGCCTGCGTGTCTCTTTTGCGAGCCTGGAGCGCCTGTGTGTGTCTCTCTGTAGCGCGCTCCTGTGTGTGTGTGCGTGCCTCTCTCTCCCGTGCCTGTGTGTGTGCGTGCGTCTGTCTTTTGCGAGCCTGGAGCGCAAAGAGCACGTGAAAAAACTCTCTGCAACAATGCACCAGGTCGCGCTATAACCTTGCAATCCGATCGCCGTATAAACACTTTTTAAATGAGTTTTAAGCACAGGGGGAAAAAAAAGGAACATTTGAACAAATCCGAACTTTATTTAAAAGCCAACCAAGAAAGTAACATTACAGGAGTTCAAGCTAATAGCATTACAACCCGATCGCTGTAAACACACTTTTTAAATTAGTTTTAAGCACAGGGGGAAAAAAAGGAACATTTGAACAAATCCAAACTTTATTTAAAAGCCAACCAAGTTCACGCGAATAGCATTACAACCCGATTGCTGTAAACACATGAACATTTGAAAAAAGAGAAAAGTAACATTGCAACACTTCTCATAATTAAGTCTCAATAATTCTCACCACTCTTCACTTGCTTAGAAGCCATGGTTAACTGCAAAAGCACACGAAATACTGTAGAGCACAAAGAGTTCACAGGTAAAGCACGCAAGTCTGACTGAGAACAATGAACACTGTCATTGAACAGGGAGAGGCTGAACAAGTGCTTAAATACAGTAATCGCACGTGTACGAACCAGAAGGGAAATGAAATAGAGCACAAAGACTTAACAGCGAAAGCATGCACGCACGGAGAACAATGCAACACATGCGCCGCACAAACCGAATGGGAAACTGGCTTGTTCGTATACCGAGTGTGTGGTCGTGAACCGAGGCAAAAGTTTGGCAAACTTTTTGGTCGTAAACAGAGTTGTACTTGTACCGAGACTTTCGTGAACCGAGGTTCCACTGTACTCTATGCATTTAATTTCCTCTTTCTACCATCTTTTACTTCTTCAGCTATCTGCTGCTAGTATTGATTGTGCGACAATTGGCGGCTTAAATATTTCAAATTGGCAATCATATGAAAATCTTATATTTCAACATTGCCTTGATCGTACTCACTGGGATGGGAGCCAACACTTTTTTTGTGCAGTTATGGCTGCTGCTCTTCTCAGAGATTAACTTCTGCTATGGCCTGTTTTGTCAAGGGTTGCTTTTATATCTTTTGATGTTTTCAAGTTTTTTTTTGAGTTTCACTAATTTGTATTTGCATATCTACTATATTATATATATATATATATATATATATATATATATATATATATATATATATATATAAATTCTAAGCCTAAAAGTGCAATGATTTTATGTGACTTTTTATGTCAGGTTTTTTATCATGCTTTAAATCAGGCTTATTTTAAAACCTACATATATATGTTTGGTATCATTCTTTTCAGAAATTATCGAACTTTAATGTGACGTTGTTAGATTTTCAGATTCTTATTCCATTTTAAAATTATAAACTAAAAAATATCAAGAACTCGCGTCCCGTGAGACAGGACTTTGTGCCAAAAGATTTAACCATGCCCAGGGCCGGAAATAAAAGACAAAGGGTAGGACAGATGCTGTACAGGCTTTTAAATGTTCGAAGCGCCATGCGAGATGCAATGGTCACGCGATGCGGCACGGCATGGCAGCAAGCCAGCAGCTGAACGAGCAAAGAGGAGGTAAAAAAAAAAAAATTTTTTTCCCATTGTATCACCGTTTAACAGTGGGTTTTGGAGGAGCGACCGCGTCTCCTTGGAGTGCGTTTAGCCCCCCTCTTCACAACGCAAGCAGCAGAGACACAAAGTGGCTGGCACATAGCGCAGGCCAGGGGGGTGGGGTTGGCAAGCAAAGCGAGAAGGGGGAAAACCCCTAGTTTATTTACTAAAAATTTAATAACCAAAAAAGGAGAGGCAAATTTTACATCTAAGTTTGGGAAGGACTTTTCAAAAACAGCATGATGGAGGCAAATTGCAAAACACAAATGAATATTATTAATTGGTTACATTTTTATATTTATTTATATAACTTGATAATGAAATACAAAACAATGAACAACTACTACTTAAATATCATTCACATTATGAATATGGACTGAAGACAAATGAGCACATTGTATACTAAACAAGGATTTTTCTGACCTTAATATCAAAATGACAATGTATAACATTGATCTAACAAGAACTATATGTTTAAAACAAAACAAAAAAAACACACACACACATACATACATACATACAGTGCATCCAGAAAGTTTTCACAGTGCATCACTTCTTCCACCTTTTGTTATGTTACAGCCTTATTCCAAAATGGATTAAATTCATTTTTTTCCTCAGAATTCTACACACAACACCCCATAATGACAACGTGAAAAAAAGTTTACTTCAGGTTTTTGCAAATTTATTAAAAAATAAAAAAACTGAGAAATCACATGTACATACTGTAAGTATTCATTCACAGCCTTTGCTCAATACTTTGTCGATGCACCTTTGGCAGCAATTACAGCCTCAAGTCTTGTTGAATATGATGCCACAAGCTTGGCACACCTATCCTTGGCCAGTTTCGCCCATTCCTCTTTGCAGCACCTCTCAAGCTCCATCACGTTGGATGGGAAGCGTCAGTGCACAGCCATTTTAAGATCTCTTCAGAGATGTTCAATCGGATTCAAGTCTGGGCTCTGGCTGGGCCACTCAAGGACATTCACAGAGTTGTCCTGAAGCCACTCCTTTGATATCTTGGCTGTGTGCTTAGGGTCGTTGTCCTGCTGAAAGTTGAACCGTCGCCCCAGTCTGAGGTCAAGAGCGCTCTGGAGCAGGTTTTCATCCAGGATGTCTCTGTACATTGCTGCAGTCATCTTTCCCTTTATCCTAACTAGTCTCCCAGTTCCTGCCGCTGAAAAACATCCCCACAGCATGATGCTGCCACCACGATGCTTCACTGTAGGGATGGTGCCAGCTTTCCTCCAAACGTGACGCATGGCATTCACACCAAAGAGTTCAAACTTTATTCTCATCAGACCAGAGAATTTTCTTTCTCATGGTCTGAGAGTCCTTCAGGTGCCTTTTGGCAAACTCCAGGCGGGCTGCCATGTGCCTTTTGCTAAGGAGTGGCCTCCGTCTGGCCACTCTATCATACAAGCCTGATTGGTGGATTGCTGCAGAGATGGTTGTCCTTCTGGAAGTTTATCCTCTCTCCACAGAGGACCTCTGGAGCTCTGACAGAGTGACCATAGGGTTCTTGGTCACCTCCCTGACTAAGGCCCTTCTCCCCCGATCGCTCAGTTTAGATGGCCGGCCATCTCTAGGAAGAGTCCTGGTGGTTTCGAACTTCTTACACTTACGGATGATGGCCACTGTGCTCATTGGGACCTTCAAAGCAGCAGAAATTTTTCTGTAACCTTCCCCAGATATGTGCCTTGAGACAATCGTGTCTCGGAGGTCTACCGACAATTCCTTTGACTTCATGCTTGGTTTGTGCTCTGACATGAACTGTCAACTGTGGGACCTTATATAGACAGGTGTGTGCCTTTCCAAATCATGTCCAGTCAACTGAATTTACCACAGGTGGACCCCAATTAAGCTGCAGAAACATCTCAAGGATGATCAGGGGAAACAGGATGCACCTGAGCTCAATTTCGAGCTTCACGGCAAAGGCTGTGAATACTTATGTAAATGTGCTTTCTCAATTTTTTTTTTTTATTTTTAATAAATTTGCAAAAACCTCAAGTAAACTTTTTTCACGTTGTCATTATGGGGTGTTGTGTGTAGAATTCTGAGGAAAAAAATGAATTTAATCCATTTTGGAATAAGGCTGTAACATAACAAAATGTGGAAAAAGTGATGCGCTGTGAATACTTTCCGGATGCACTGTACATACATACATACATACATACATAAAGCTTTAGGGGCTGATTATCCAACAATGAATTTACCAAAATTCAATGACCCTTAAAAACCTATAATACCTTATAGAACCTTACACAAACTTATAATAATGAGTCAACAAAATAATTTCCTCAACAAGCCTTATATTTCAGCATTGCAAGATCAATTTACAACGATGCAAGGTCAACCATTAATATTTTCTAAAGTAGCTTGTACCATAAAGCCTGTGCCCAAGTAAAAATCCATGACAGAGGTGGATACCTGGAGATGTTTTATAAAAAGAAACTTGTGTTATTACACGTGACAGATGATGGATGGTAACTGGGTTCAAGATAAACTCATTTAAAAATAATTTAAACATCTTTACCCAATGGTTTAAATGTCAGCAGTTTCCCTTTAGCGTGTCCCATACAGTTATATATTTAGGTTTCATAATTGCACATTTAACAGAACATATAAAAGTAATGTAGTTAAAATGAACATTTTTCCCAAATGTTTCCATATATTTTAGTATGTCTCTATTACTATATTTGACATTGTACCCTCACTCATATGGAAAAGAATAGCTTGCTTGGAGAAAGAAAAAAAAAAAAGAAAAAAGAAAAAATGCTTCTACAAGGACCCTGGAAACAGGGAGGATTTATGCTATCAGATGTCCAGCAGTCTTACTAGGTGGTAAATCTTAAGGCTCAAGTACTCTGGTATTAATTACAATTCAATACATTTCTTACAATTTATACAATATTACTTCCTCATCTTGACTTACTCTACCTGTCTTGCTTTTTCCCGTAGATATCTCTCAGTAATTCCTCCATTTGTACCACAGCTTTACTTCGCTGAAATCAATAACTATGTTAACACTTTTCCTTTTTTATACTCCAATTAGAACAGTTTCTTCCTCAACGTTCTTACAAATACCTTTTGCACATTAGCATCCTAAAATGAATTTTAACTTTGTGTAGAGTGCAAGGGCCTATGCAGGTTGTTGTCAACTTAATTTACGTATTCCATTAAGCCCAGATTATAACAAAAAAAGCTGTATGGGGTTGTGTGAAGGATATTCCATGGCACAAAAAGCCACCAGCAATAAATGTTTAATTATTTCACATTGTTACTGTTCATGATACCCATAATTCCCAATGAAAAAAACAATAATTATTAATAACAAACTGAATGAAGGCCTACTGAAACAATGTCAACAGTAACATGAGCCTAGGTTTAATTTACTTACAAAGTCAGATTTTGTGTGTGTTGGCATCCAGACAGTGTGTTCTTATTGCTTCAGTAAAGGAAGAAACTAATAAGATTACTAATTTTATAATAAATTTTAGGATGTGAATTGGGGAGTTGGTGTGGAAGAGGCTCAATATTCTATCATTTAATTTCAAAATAACACATTAAATTGCTTTGTGACCATCTTCCCTCTGCTTAACTTCTTTTCAATTTGTCATTTTGACTCTTCTTCTACCTTTTACAGTCAGTTCCAGAATTATTAGCATCCTTCATGAAAACAAGCTAAAATGAAGACAACAAAAAATAAAACACATGCAATGAGTGATATTTTGGGTTTAAAAAAATGGGTAAGCCTCAAAACAAAGTTTTGCTTTAGTAATACAGATTTTCACAAAAATGCAGGTTCCAAAAATATTGGCATTCCAAATTTTAGCATTTGGTGGAGCCTTCCACGGGACAAATGACAGCACACAGCCTCTTTCTGTACAGTTTAACAAGGCTGGAGAACACTTCTGGGGGGATCTTGGACCATTTCCAACATTTCCAACTAATTAAGATTCTCAGGACTTCTCTTGTGAACTGCCCTCTTCAATACAGACCACACATTTTCAACTGGGCTCAAGTCTGGAGGTTGAGAGGACCATTGCAAAACCTTGATTTTATGTTACTGTAAGCACTTCTTTGTTGATATGGATGTGGGTACCAGGACACTGTCTTATTAAGAAGGCCCAGTGTCAGACTTCAGGCAGAGGCAACAAGATTTTGTCTAAAATATTCTGGTATTGAATGAAAAACATTATGCCACTGACCTTATCAAGAGCCACTCAACCACTGGCACCAAAACAGCTGTTAAAGCCATCACATTATTTTGCTTTGAGTGTGAGGTAAAATTCTTTGTATGCTGTCCCCTTTTTTTGCGAAATATGATAATGGTGTGTGTTCCAAAATAGCTTAATTTTTGCCTCATCTGACCACAACATAAGATTCCAGTTGTAACTTCAGTATTACCTGGAAAAGTTCAGACACTGGGATTTGTGTCTTGGTCTCAGGAAAGAATTCTTTCATGAAACTTGTCCAAAAATACTTCTGGTCATGGAGGGGTCATTTCACTGCTGATTTTGAAATGGTGAAACCCCAAGATTCAACAAAACTTTGCAGTTGTGACACTTTGATCTTTGGGCTCCTCTCTGCCTCTCTTAGTATCCTCCTCACTATGCATGTGGGAAATATGCTGATGCATCCCTTTACTGGCAACTTTTCAACAGTTCTATACTTCTCAAACTTCTTTACCATGGCCCCGTTTGTGCTTACTGGTAATTATAACTGAACACCTATTTTTTTTTGTAGCCATTCCCCAATCTATGCAGCTCAACAGCTTTTAGAGTCATTTGAGTTTAGAACTCTTTGATTTTTACCCATGTTGATGGATGACAAAATGATTTACCTGTGTGTTGCCTTATATTGTTACCCCAGTGAAACAGGAAATGATCACAGACAACAAAAAAGCTCCTAAACACTAAAAGCATTACCAAGGAACATTTTTTACCCAAAAAGACTCAAATTCCATTGGTTTTATTTACAGTATTCTTCAAGGGTTCGATTTTTGCACATATGTTTTTGACAGGAATTATTTTATTAAATGAATAGTTAGCAATTTCTCCAAAATTTTGAGAAAATTAGAATCATCATATGAATTATCTGTATCATTTTTAAGGCTTTTGCTCACTTTCTTGAGCAGTGCCAATATGTCTGTAGTTGCCTGTATATTGTCACCATTTTATGGTACCATTTGGTCACTTATTCTCACTTATTGTTTGATGGATTATGTTACCTACACTATGGTATAAACCTGTAGTAACATCATTTTATCATAAATACAGTACATTAATAACATACATGTAGAAATAAGCTTTGGCACCTGTCTGGTCATTAGGTTTTGAAAGGCGTAGTTGCACTGAGAATACCTACTCAACTGAGAAAAAATGTAAATTAACAATTTTTTGTCTATATCTGCAGCTTAAATTTCTTAAGCACATAGTGGTATGAAAACACACTGAATAATCAAAAAGAAAGTAGCTGAAAATGAAGTGTATAATGTATTTATTAAGGCATTTTAATCTTTTGCATCAAATTAATAGCCATTGCCAATTAAGTACTTAAGTGTTTTGATAATAGCATACATTGAAGAAAAACTTTAAATATTTGCTTTTCCTCCAAAGCAGCAATTACAGCATACTTAGTCCATAACCACAGTCATGATGCAAAATTATAACCCGGTCACCACTAAAAACTCTCTTGCTATATATCAAAAAACTCCTCCCACCCACTAAATTACTAAAATGGCCAAAGCATGCAGAAATAGTTACTTTATCAAATCAACTAAATACAAGGGAGAAATTTAAAAAGAAAGAACAAAAGGAGAAAAAAAGAAACAGTAAAATAAACAAAAGCTTCAGCCTCTGGACCTATCTACACAGGTTTCTGTCCCTATTTACCAGATATGGTATTTCAAAGTAAGCAAATGGCACAGCCACCCTAAGTTGGCCTCAAAATCCAACACCCATTACACATACTCTATTTCTTGCTCTCCATTCTACTGAGCTAAACTCTTGCAACAACTCACTCCAGACTCAGGAAGACTTTAATGCCAGTCTCAAAATCACTTTCATTCGGGTCTAGAGTCCCAGGCAACCTGAATTTTACAACTAGAATTTAAAGTTTAAGTCTTCTAGCAACCCAGACATTCTTGCACCCTAGACCTTCCATTACTGTGAAAGGTCCACATGCAGTGTGCATCACAGTGCAAAAACAAACAGTCATATAAAATGATTTATTAAAAAGAAAACAGCTTCAATCAACAATAAAAACAAAGCATGGCCGTAAAGAAGATAAGGCGAGCATGTGTTGACACATATTATGCACAACACAAATTAACCAAAAAAAATATATATTACTGCTTGCATAGTAATGTCTAACTGGAACATATAAATGGATTGTGACAGAACACTTATGACATAATCACAGACCTGCAAGAAACAGCAAGGTAGGTTGATCATTTGAAGTATCAGAGCACTACAATCAAAACATAGTAAAGTACATCCAAACTTTGTCAACTAAAGCACATATGTTTAGGTTGAAGTTTTGACGAGCTGCATGAAATATGCCATTTTTTTAAATGCCACAAAAACATGTACTTTATTACTGTCAACTTACTTTATTTACCTAACTACACGGAAGAGATTTCTTCTCTCTAGCGCTGTCTTTTTAATTAGTTATGTTTTGAAAACAGAGACAGCAGCTTTTTTTTAACACTACTAAAAATTAAATCCAGGAGGTTTCTCTTGGTTCTAAATACATAAATTATTTTTATTTTTAATAAATTATTTTTATGAAATGCTCCAATACATATTGTTGGTTTGCATAACACATCCTACAGCCTATGACAATGTAACACCGCTCAATTTAAAAATGTTCAATATACACTTAATTACAGAGGTAAATATATTTATCATAATAATTTCACAATCTGAATGCAAACAAAACTAACTGCAAAGAGTAACTCAAATACAGTAGCTCATTATACATAAAAAAACTTTCCACAAGTTTTATATAAAGAAAAATGTTTGCGCTATTGAATCAGGCACTTTGAAAATTGAGTACAAACAAAGCCGTGATCTGTAAATATACTATATCACAGATTATACAGCACCACCACTGACGGATGCGAAATAAATAAATAAATAAAAAGTTAGAGAAAATGGTGCTGCAGAAGGGCTTTAGGAGCCAAGTAAAATCTATTTTTTCAGTAATTAGAATAGTGCTATTGTGGGAGTTATATACTGTTCTCTATCATATTGTGAGCTGCGAAGCTAATCGTACCCCCAAAAAGACACAGATGCCCCTGGGAAAAACCCTAGGAAACCCCTAGGAAACATAGACAGACTACCTTCACATTTCTCCTTTCCCTTCTGGCCGGCTCTGTCGCGTAATCTGCCTCCCGCGCGGTACTCCGCCTTGTCAAAAAGCCTGTACGGGCTTCTCTCAGTTGCTTAAAACTGATTTCTTGCTTCTCCTTACCCCTCTCCCAGACATTCTCTCCCCCGGGGAAACTGTCATCTCTGAATTGTCATGGAGGAGCACGTTTAAACTTTTGAAGAGACAAATGTTTGTTTGCAGTGTTTTGAATAAAGTTCCTTTCTTTTCTACAACCTCCTGTGTCTCTGTGCAAATCTGTGACCCAAGCGTGACAATATATGTAATTTGTGTTACACAAGTGGGCTTGGTGAGTCTTTAAAGGGGAAGATTTAGGGTCACAAAGGGGATATCACTGCCCTGATATCCTTTGCCACTTTTAGATTGGAAGTGAAGTGGACCAACTTCGTCATCTCCAACCCACCTCCAAATTCACCCCCTTAAAACACTTTAAAAGACAGCCATGTCATAAAGTACTTAAGACTTAAAAGGACTCGGCACTAGAAAACACATCGGTGGTGTCAATTACATGTTTCTTGCCTCAAATGATTCTACCTTCCTTTGCTTTAAAATACAGTGTAAATGAAGTTATCCATTTTGTCTTTTTATTTTACACCAGCCAAATGGAATAACAATTTGTACTAGCAAGGTGTGTTGTTTACCAGGATTCATATTCACTTTACACAGTTACTTTACACTGTCATCATCATAAGGTTTAGTGAAGCATGTGTTCAGTGACAAAGGACAAACAGCAAAACAGAGCCAGAGATGACCTGTGCAACAACATTCACAAAATAAACTGAATAACCTCATTCTATACCTTTTGAAGACTTGATCGTGTAAGAACATATTATTTGAATCATGTCCTTCTTAGATAAAATCTATTTATGACAAAAGGTTTTGAAATTAAGCTTGTACAGAACAAACTTTTTGACAGTTACAATGTGCACCTTAGACAATAAGTATATATAGCTTTACAGATTTTTGACATTTCAGGTTTTAACAGAGTGATGTGTGGCTAAAAGAATTAACACATTTTAGTGACCTGAACCAAATTAAATTTCACACCATTTAATTAACATTTATTTCCTGATCAGCTAACATAAAAATAAATGGCAGATGAATGCATTTTTTTCACAAAATAAATCAATGAATTGAGGGCACTAGCATAATCTTGGAAATGTAACTGAAGGAGGAAAAACGGTCTTGGGAATATAAAAGTTGACATCTTTAGTTAAAATATAAATAAATAAATATGTGTATTGAAAGTACAAAATCAAACTGCAAAAATACTCTGGGAAATGCAGTTTAATGTAGGGAAGAGCAGAGTACATATAGGCAAAAACAACATTAATTAAAAAGAGAAGTTGGGGTTTACATTGGTACAACATTCTCATCATCTGGGCAATGTGCCGAAGCAGTTAAAAACTACTGCATATGAATAAAGGGGCATTGTGCTTAGTCTATATAAGACACAAGTGAGACTTTATCTGGAGTACTGTGTATGCTTCTGGTCATCACAAAATAAAGAGCAGAATCTCAAGGAGGTGTTCATAGAAAAGTAATCAAGTGTGCCCCTGGATTAAAGGTATATCCTATTCTGACTGAGGGACCTAGCATACGTTGGACTTGAACAGCACAATCTACATAGGATTCAAAATCCTATAAAGTTGTTACTTTAGAATTCTTCCAATTAAACAGTGAATCATAAACTTAAGCATACTGTTGCAAATTATGGAGGATTAAAGGCAGAATCCAAAAAGCTGAAAGGGTTATAGGAATCTGGAACAAGATGCCAAGTTACAGAGTTGAATCATGAACCATGACAACTTTTATAAAAAAAAAAAAAAAAAAAAAAAAAAAAAAAAAGTCTAAATGCAGGTTATTAGAAGACCAAATGAGTTTTGGAGTGAATGGTCTTGTTTTTTAAACTTTGTATGTTCTAGCAATACTACAAATGATTGTACTGCACAGGTTTGCCAACAGTCTTTAATAAATGCAGTTTAATCTTGTGACATTACAGTAGGGAGCACTATCTCTGTTCTTTCAGCTGAACTTTTCCACTGGGATCTTAATGTAATTTTTCATTTGTGAGAGTGCTCTGTAGGATACACAGTCAGAAAGGCCTTTATTCTTCTTAAAAGAAGGGCTTACAATTGCTGCATTTCCAAAGTAGTTAGAGGATTTGTTTTTCCAAACACTTCTATATTATTCAACTCAGGATATACTAATAAAGTGGGTGTTCATAAGTCAACAGGAAAGCACACTATATGTTTCCTATGTGGCAACAAGGCCAAAAATGCACCCACTGTGAATAAATTCTTAAAATCATAGAACTGAAGATAAAGCATATTTCTCTTAAACATTACACATTGATAAACTACTAGAGTTTGCACATATGGTTATATAAAATGCATTTTATTTTAAAGAGTAGCCACACTTGAAAGAGTGAATTGGCTCCAAGTATCTTTTTTTTCCCTATGTAGCACACTCAACTTTTTTTTTTTTTTTTTTTTTTTTTACCAATTCTAAAATACAGACATTTGGAATGGTGCCATCACAGTATCAATCTAAACCAATGCTATG
The DNA here is from genome assembly GCF_900747795.2 of Erpetoichthys calabaricus. NCBI lineage: Eukaryota > Metazoa > Chordata > Cladistia > Polypteriformes > Polypteridae > Erpetoichthys > Erpetoichthys calabaricus. Next base: position 62,245,419 of record NC_041409.2, read on the forward strand.
AACACATTACCACTGTGCTGGTTCATCTACACAGGCCTTCCATCTGATATTAAATTAGCTCTGAAGGGTTGAAACAAAGTTTTAGAACACCTCTCTGCAGTCTGTTACTACTTACACAGAAAGAAAACAGACAGTTGAAATACGGTGCATATCCTTATTCAGTTTTTAGGTCGTTCTGAGGGGATCAATCTTTCAAGTCCCTGCTAAAGCTTCCTTTTGCTTTGCTACTGTTATGTTTACAAATATGGGATTTAATAGTCACTGGACTCTGTAATACAGTATACTAAAGCTGAGCTCATAATTCATCGGTTTATTCACGATTGTTACTTTGCCTATCACGATCATAAATAGTTTTACAATGCAGCTGGGTTTGACTTTCACAGTTTGCTTGCTGCAAAAGTTAGTCAAGTACTCCTTCATGTCTGTCCTAGCTATTTGTTAGTTTTATGCTTTTTTATCTGCTATTTTAACTTTATTGTAGCGATTAATTTACAAATATGATCATGTATTGCAATCTTGGGTGTTCTGAAAAGAGTCTTTAAATGTGAAACACAGAACCATTTTGGTAGGCAAATGAAAAGTTACAAATTGGAACAATAAAAACGTAAAATTTCCATCGGTACCTCAATGGATAAGTTTAGGCAAGTAAGACAGGAAGCTAGGAGGAATATGCACATTTATATTTAAAATAAATACACCCCTGGCACTCTGCTGCTCCCAGAACAACATGGAGAATTAGAATATCAAAAGTGGCACATTTACTACTTTTAAAATACAAAGAGGAGGTCAAGCACTCCTCAGAATTTTTTAAGATCATTATCAGACGGTATAACCATTCCCCAACTCCCTCCATTCCAGGACAAAGGATACTAGAACTCTACCCAGCAGCCACAAAGCTTATGCACCATCAACCAGCCATTAAAAGACTAGGTCTCTGAACAGCCTCACCTTAACAGAAAAGTCCAAGATATTAGCTTCCTGCTCCCACCAGGGAGCCTGGAGAACCTGCATGAACCTCCTGCCAGCCTTGCTTGGACTTCATCTTTAAGTTAGAAGATTAGATTTACTTAGTAAAGCCTAGGTTCTCTGACCTTCAATATCTCTGCACATAATGCAAGGTTTCTCCTGGGCTGTCATGGTCTCGGTTGCTCTGTTGTTCACTTTTGGTCAAGACTGTCAATGCTGAGGGGATCTCCATTTTCCAGTGTGGTAGCTTCTCCTTGTGGATATTTTCAATGGGGCATATTTGTCTATGGCCATCTGTTGGCTCTCAAGTATAGCTAGATTAAAGGGCTAATTTATGCATATTTAACTTAATATCAATAAAATGTCTTCAGTCAGTCAGTCCCTAGCATCTGATGGTACACGTGTGGAAATCCCCTCTCTTATGAAAACACAACCTAGGTCTTGATAGATACTGCAATGAGCTGTCAAACATTATCTCTGCCTATTAAATGGAAGTTGAAAATGCTGGTAAGAAACATTTACTACATTTCAAACAAAGTATGTATTAGGATATATATTAAAACTTGTGATGTATTAGTAACAAAACTTGACTTTGAAGCTGCCAACAAGAAGGAAATCCTCTTACACCAGCCACCTCATATTTACAGTTCTGGTTAGAATTCTGTATGAATGATTCCTTTATGAAAGGAATATAGCTAGAACACAGCTTGCAAAATTTGTCCAAATGAGAGACATATTCATAAAAATTCCAGGTCTTTTATTTTAAAATTTCAACCTAAAATTGTTGTTTAATCCTGCCAAACATCTGCAGTGAAAAACAGCAGGATATTGCCACTGGTTCCATCCTGATTACACCCTGCCAAGTGGTATCAGATATGAAATATTTTGAAATATTTCTGTGCTGGGAGCAATGACCTCTGTAACACACTAAATTCTACACAGCTGGAAGCTTCCTGAGTAAGAAAGTCAATGAAGCTATATATAATTTCACCCAAGGGAATCACTAACTACTAACAATACACTGGAAAAGAGACAGTTCCACCCTTTTCCCATGTAAACTGCTTTGAGGTAACAGCTTTCTTTTCCCAATTGTAACAATACTACTATTACTAAAAATGTCAAGGGATTTTAAAATATAATCACATTTATGTACATAAATATCACCCTAATGCAATCACTGATAACATACTGAAATTAGATTATTACAAAACAGTTCCTCCTTCTAGTTTGTAACTGACTCACCACTAAAACCAGCTCAAGGAAAGACATACAGCAAACTAAAATATATATTTTTTAGTTCAGGTGTAAAACAAAGTAAATATTTTTATACCAATTTCTGACCAAACAAAAGCCACTTTATATTTCCATTTTTGATTGTGACAGTACTGGATGATTGCTGATCACTGCTTCAGTTTTGCCAGCAACAACAAAAAAAAAGAAAAAAGAAAAAATGAGATACAAATGTAGAAAATTTATGCTACAACATTAAGTTGCACACAAGAAACATCCAGGAAAAAAAGCTAATAACCAATAATTCTGACACAGTTTACGTGTTTTAAAGCTTACAAGGCGACCTATTTACGCTATGTTACTGTATAATACATATGACTGTCTACTGCCTGTCAGATTGCATTACTCAAAAAATAGAACTTTATTCCCTTAACTGTGATAGGGCAAGAAGGTTTGACCATTAAAATAACTAAATGCAAGCAATGAGAACATTTTTTTTGTGTGTGTGGGTTTAGGGTGATGAGAGTAGTGTGAAAATACTAACAATAATGTGCCATAAAAACTAATATAATTATAAAACCTAATAATCGCAGTTGAAGATCCAAAACACATACCGGAACAGGAAAGAAAATACCAATAACTTTCAGATTAATACCTTTATTATAAGATGTGCTTTAGTTTGTTTTTTCATTTCAACATAGTTTCAAGTTCCAACCTGGAAAATAATAAAACTCAGCTGTAAATACTGCATCTGAAATCATAACAATAGTTTTGGCCTTTCCAGTTGCATTTATTTCTGGCTAAGATTATAGCAAACCATGGAACTGACATATAGTAAATCTCTTCTGCCTCTTTAGACCACTACTTTACAAACATCGGTCACTCAGGCAGGCAGCACTCACATGTAATAAACACATTGATAAACTGCAATACCAAGCAAGGCATTATGGGCTAGCTGTATTTTTATGAGCTAATTTTAAAGTTATAGATGTTTCCATATTAAGTGAATTATCTTTTGAATGTTAAGATTTTAAGCTCTCTGGACATGAATGCTGTGATTTTTATTACTGATTATTCCATCTTCCGAGTGGATTGTCACAATTTCTTCTGGAATTTTATAAATTGGTAGCATTTGTCTGTTTTTCGTCCTTTACTGGCATGTGTTAATATATGGTAAACTACCACGGTGATTTTAATAATAGTAAATTTACCACTGATATTAGAGACTTCTTAAGGGTGTTTTAATCTCAAACAGGTGGTAAAATAATTGTTCCATATAATTAATGCAGTACACACAGATGTCATTTCACTGTAAATATTGCACCTTTTTTAGTTTAAACTTTTGCTATAATGTAAAATATCTAAAATTACAGCTGGAATGCCCCAGGGAAATGTTAAGGTGTTCTTTAAACAATGAGGAGAACTGTTGCAAATGCTACAACTACTTCATTCTCAGATGTGCATAGAAAATCCAAACCATGTACAACTTGCTAGAGAATTAATAAACACATTGTTTTAAACTCACCAATCCTGTATAAATTTGTCAGGGTTCACACAAGAAACACTGTATCAGTCTCCTCATTGTACTATTAACATAACAATTATGCATCTGTTCAATCACAATCTCTTCAAACATATATTAATATATTTAATACTAATTCAAGAAATAGACAAACAACCAGGAAAGAAAACAATTAGGATTGAATTTGATCAGAAATATGACCACATATATAAAGAAATCATCAAGAATTTAATTAATGTGAACAATGTGTACACAATTATATAAAAGTAGACATGATTACAAAAAATACATAGGGAAAAATATACCATATATACATCCATTTTAATCAAAATGTTTTAAACAAGTGTGTGTATATCTACTTTATATATTATATAAATTGATGTACAGTAATCCCTCCTCCATCGCGGGGGTTGCGTTCCAGAGCCACCCGCGAAATAAGAAAATCCGCGAAGTAGAAACCATATGTTTATATGATTATTTTTATATTGTCATGCTTGGGTCACGGATTTGCGCAGAAACACAGGAGGTTGTAGAGAGACAGGAACGTTATTCAAACACTGCAAACAAACATTTGTCTCTTTTTCAAAAGTTTAAACTGTGCTCCATGACAAGACAGAGATGACAGTTCCGTCTCACAATTAAAAGAGGGCAAACATATCTTCCTCTTCAAAGGAGTGCGCGTCAGGCGCACAGAATGTCAGAAAGACAGAGGAAAGCAAACAAATCAATAGGGCTGTTTGGCTTTTAAGTATGCGAAGCACTGCGGCACAAAGCTGTTGAAGGCGGCAGCTCACACCCCCTCCGTTAGGAGCAGACAAAGAGAGAGAGAGACAGCGAAAAACAAACACGCAAAAATCAATACGTGCCCTTCGAGCTTTTAAGTATGCGAAGCACCGTGCAGCATGTAGCTTCACGAAGCAGCTGCACAGAAGGTAGCAACGTGAAGATAATCTTTCAGCATTTTTAGACGAGCGTCCGTATCGTCTAGGTGTGCGAACAGCCCCCCTGCTCAATCCCCCTACGTCAGGATCAGAGAAAGTCAGCGCGAGAGAGAGAAAAGTAAGTTGGGTTTCTTCTCAGCCATCTGCCAATAGCGTCCCTTGTATGAAATCAACTGGGCAAACCAACTGAGGAAGCATGTACCAGAAATTAAAAGACCCATTGTCCGCAGAAATCCGCGAACCAGCAAAAAATCCGCGATATATATTTAAATATGCTTACATATAAAATCCGCGATAGAGTGAAGCCGCGAAAGGCGAAGCGCGATATAGCGAGGGATCACTGTGTATATATATATATATATATATATATATATATATATATATATATAAAATCCTAAGCCTAAAAGTGCAATGATTTTATGTGACGTTTTTATGTCATGCTTAAATCTGGCTTATTTTAAAACCTACATATATATGTTTGGTATCATTCTTTTCAGAATTCATCAAACTTTAATGTGATGATGTTAGATTTTCAGATTCATATTCCATTTTTAAATTATAAATTAAAAAATATCACGAACTCACATCCCACGAGACGAGACATTTTAATGTTCGAATCGCCACGCGAGATCACATGGCATGGCAGCAGCAGTAAGCCAGCAGCTGATTGAGCAAAAAAGAGGTTTAAAAAAAAAAACCTGCATTTGTTTTCCATTGTATCACCATTTAAGAGGGGGTTTCGGAGGAATGACTGCATCTCCTTGGGGTGGGTTCAGCCCCCCTCTTCACAACGCAAGTGGCAGAGACGCGAAGTGGCTGGCGTGTATGGCTGGGAGGGTTGACAAGCGAAGCAAGCAGGGGTGGGAACCCCCTAGTAAATAGATAAATATATCTATAGATAAATTTTTATGTTTATATAATATACAAAGCTGCTGCGTTTTCCCCCCTACATCTGTACATCCATCCATCCATCCATTATCCTTTGTCAATACTTGTCATTCATAAACATAATTAGTGAGCTGAACATTTCTGCTACAGTTTCAGGTGTGCTTGGTGAACTAGTACAATCGTAAGAAATACAAAATTAACTGAACATTAAATGCAACTGAAATACTTAAATAAAATTATTTGATATGTCTAGAAAGTGTAAAAATATGGACAGAACATTTTTTGCACGTGTTGTTTTCAAAAATCATCAGAGTTAAATTAATTCTTATAGTGTTTAAGTAACCCTTAATAGTGTTCATATGGAAACACTTCCACATACACACTTCAAGTGTTATTTTAACACTGGCAGTTTTGCTGTGCATCTATTAATTACAACAACAACAACAACATTTATTTATATAGCACATTTTCATACAAACAATGTAGCTCAAAAAGTGCTTTACATGATGAAGAAAGAGAAAAAAGACAAAATAAATAAGAATTAAAATTAGGAAACACTAATTAACATAGAGTAAAAGTAAGGTACGGTGACTTGGGAGGACAGAAAAAACAAAAAAACTCCACAGACAGCTGGAGAAAAAAAAATAAAATCTGCAGGGGTTCCAGGCCACGAGACCACCCAGCCCCCTCTAGACATTCTACCTAACATAAATGATCTCAGTCGGTCCACATTGTATTCAGGGTTCTCATGGAAGAACCACTTACATTAAAATATTTGCGTTTTGTTACCTCAGAGAACTTGCTTCATTTTTAGGGCGACTGTCGTTTGTATGAAGTCTGCATTATAACTCTGTTTTCACACAAGTTCTATTTGAAATTCCAGAGAACTCTTTCAGTCTAAATGTATATTAGAAGGTCAGACCAAACTTCATCTTTATATTTCTCAGGTTTGAGCTCAGCTGTGTCTGTTTCTAATATACAGTAATCCCTCCTCCATCGCGGGGGTTGCGTTCCAGAGCCACCCGCGAAATAAGAAAATCCGCGAAGTAGAAACCATATGTTTATATGGTTATTTTTATATTGTCATGCTTGGGTCACAGATTTGCGCAGAAACACAGGAGGTTGTAGAGAGACAGGAACGTTATTCAAACACTGCAAACAAACATTTGTCTCTTTTTCAAAAGTTTAAACTGTGCTCCATGACAAGACAGAGATGACAGTTCTGTCTCACAATTAAAAGAATGCAAACATATCTTCCTCTTCAAAGGAGCAAACAAATCAATAGGGCTGTTTGCTTTTAAGTATGCGAAGCACCGCGGCACAAAGCTGTTGAAGGCGGCAGCTCACACCCCCTCCGTCAGGAGCAGAGAGAGGGAGGGAGGGAGAGAGAGAGAGAGAGAGACAGATAAAAAAATCAATACGTGCCCTTTGAGATTTTAAGTATGCGAAGCACCGTGCAGCATACTTAAAAGCTGCACACAGAAGGTAGCAACGTGAAGATAATCTTTCAGCATTTTTAGACGAGCGTCCGTATCGTCTAGGTGTGCGAACAGCCCCCCTGCTCACACCCCCCTACGTCAGGATCACAGATAGTCAGCGCAAGAGAGAGAGAGAGAAAGAAAAGTAAGTTGGGTAGCTTCTCAGCCATCTGCCAATAGCGTCCCTTGTATGAAATCAACTGGGCAAACCAACTGAGGAAGCATGTACCAGAAATTAAAAGACCCATTTTCCTCAGAAACCCGCGAAACAGCGAAAAATCCGTGATATATATTTAAATATGCTTACATATAAAATCCGCGATGGAGTGAAGCCGCGAAAGGCGAAGCGCGATATAGCGAGGGATTACTGTAGATCCTCTAGTAGAGGAAAAGACAATGCTAAATGAAATAGTATTGATTTTACATGTTAAAGGATTATCAAAATACTTGCTTTATTCAACCCTACAGTCCTTGAGTGTCAGCTTTAGTAAAATTTATAAAAGACAAGATTCCAGGAAGGAAAGTCACTGAAGTAAGGTCTCAAATTTTAATTTGGCAGCTCAGACTAAATAGCTTTTTATGTACTGTATGAATTATACGGAACATCTTAAACATCAAAAAACATGCTGCTATTGTACTTTTTCTCAATTAGGGAGTGAATCAGCTATTCAAATTACAGCCATCCAAAAGTAAAAGCTGTATATGAAAAGATTCTTCCTGCGCTTGCTCAAGTTGACTGACAAACTGAAAGTATTCAAATTCCAGTTAGTGTAGGAAGACATTTTACACATCCTGTACATCTTCTTAACATTTTTTGGACAACTACTTTATTTAAAAATCCACCCATTTACAGTATCAGCTGGAACTACCTCTACACAGGGTGCCACTCTCCAGCAGGGCACTCTCTTTCTTCACACATACAGTATGCACTTGTATATGACGAACTTTCACATCTTGAAAGCTGAATCACCTAGGGAATAGTCATAAACAGAAAATGTACACTCTCTATACATACAGTGACTATGAATCAGTGAGGTAAGAGGGCTTAAAAAGAGCATCATCAATGTAAATTTAAGCTTTCAAGGGTCAATTCTAAGGTACAATAGGCTATTTGATTTTGAAAATAGCATCTACATTGCAAAATGTAACTTGATCCAATACTTGATAAAGCTGGCATTTGCATTATTTTATGATCCACCAAGCTTTCTGAAAAATACGATAATAAATCACTAGTCGAAGCCAACCATTGAAAATATCCCTATGATACAACCAAAGTACATAAAGGGCAAACTTAATTAGGTACACATAGTATACAATGGATATTAACAAGAGGAAAGGTAAAAGAAATATCTGAAACAAAGTAAATGCAACAAGAACAGCATTTGTTACCAAAAATAAATAAATAAATCAAAATAAACACATTTCTTCTTTGACCTCGATCACACAGTAATATGCACAGAATTGTTTAACATTTGTTGGATATACAAACAACTTAACATTGTACCCTAAGTTCTTGTCAATAAGCCGCGGCTTATCTAAGGAAAAAAGTTGTGAAAATGAAAAAATAGAATATCGGCTTATACATAAGTCCGGCTTATACATCCATCGCGGGGGTTGCGTTCCAGAGCCACCCGCGAAATAAGAATATCCGCGAAGTAGAAACCATATGTTTATATGGTTATTTTTATATTGTCATGCTTGGGTCACAGATTTGCGCAGAAACACAGGAGGTTGTAGAGAGACAGGAACGTTATTCAAACACTGCAAACAAACATTTGTCTCTTTTTCAAAAGTTTAAACTGTGCTCCATGACAAGACAGAGATGACAGTTCCGTCTCACAATTAAAAGAATGCAAACATATCTTCCTCTTCAAAGGAGTGAAGCAAACAAATCAATATGTCTGTTTGGCTTTTAAGTATGCGAAGCACCGCGGCACAAAGCTGTTGAAGGCGGCAACTCACACCCCCTCCGTCAGGAGCAGACAAAGAGAGAGAGAGGGAGAGTTTGTTTTTCAGTCAAAAATCAATACGTGCCCTTCGAGCTTTTAAGTATGCGAAGCACTGTGCAGCATGTCTTTTCAGGAATCAGCTTTACAAAAGATAGCAACGTGAAGATAATCTTTCAGCATTTTTAGACGAGCGTCTGTATCGTCTAGGTGTGCGAACAGCCCCCCTGCTCAATCCCCATACGTCAGGATCACAGATAGTCAGCGCAAGAGAGAGAGAACAGTAAGCCGGGTAGCTTCTCAGCCATCTGCCAATAGCGTCCCTTGTATGAAATCAACTGGGCAAACCAACTGAGGAAGCATGTACCAGAAATTAAAAGACCCATTGTCCGCAGAAATCCGCGATATATATTTAAATATGCTTACATATAAAATCACAATTTAAATGACCGGTACGCGCTCGTGTTGACTCGGCGACGCCCAGAGCAGAAAGAACGCGCTCCGGCCGCTCCAACCGCGCCATGCGGGGAGTGAGAGAGACGGCAATATCTCACACTCTCTCCCCCCTTAAAGAAATTAAATGGGCGCGAGTGAGACCACTGACCTCCCTCCCTTCTATTAGTTATAGGTTATAGTACGTTCGGCTTATCCATGAGTCCGGCTTATCTATGATACGATTTTATTTTAAAAATTCGTATGATTTTTGGTCTCCGGCTAATACATGAGTCCGGCTTATAGACAAGAACTTAGGGTAAATGTTATTACTTATTAAGTGTGTGCTGTTACATATTCACAATTGTGTCATTACATGCATTTTGACCATCAAAAAATTAAATAAAAAACAAAAATGATTAGTCATAAACTGCGAGTTTATTCTTTGTGGTCTCAAGAAACCAAAAGTGATTTTCTGCATACTGCGGTAGGCTGGCGCCCTGCCCGGGATTTGTTTCCTGCCTTGCGCCCTGTGTTGGCTGGGATTGGCTCCAGCAGACCCCCGTGACCCTGTAGTTAGGATATAGCAGGTTAGGTAATGGATGGATGGATGGATTTTCTGCATATGGTTGGGAAGTTTATTAGGTTTTTTTGTTTCTTTTTTAATCTTTGCAATTGCAGCAGAAGAAATCTGCAGCTAACTGCTTTTACCAGAGGATGCAAATGGTAGCGAGTTACTCTACTTTTTCTGTGCTTGTGGCTTTAAGCACGGTTTAATAAAGTGTTTGACACTGGTATATTACAGTAATCTCAAATTGTAGGAGTTTTTAGTATTAAATAAATACTTATTGAAAAAGAAAATATGATTTTAGAAGTATTCCGGAAGGGATCGCATCACATCCACAGCACTAAGGGCAGAGGTGTTTTGGGAACAAGAGGTGCTTATGTGTTTGAAATCACTGATTTATTTTTCAAAATAGGCTTATTTCACAATTTCTTTAAAATATTGCTTCAGTCACTGATAATTTGTGGACATATATTTTACTGACAGATACATTTTATCAAGCTAGACCTTTCCTGCCACAATTAAACACACACACCACAACATTCTTATTCCTTTTTTATGATGGTTTTAATCTTACCGCATAATCAAAGATTGTCACTTTCTGGCATTACTTAAAGTTGGTCAAATATACACAAAAAGGAGATCCAAGTAAAAGCTCCATTAGTAATTCTCCAATAACAATGTTTGGAAATGTTCTAACTAACTTTTCAAATGTAAACCTCCTAGAATCATTAATCAAAGGTTAAATCAATAGTAATTTTTTTAACCTACCAAAGTATGTCACTATCAAAAGCCCCCCTGTTTAGCTCAAACAAACAAGTTAAATGTGATTATGATTGACACATAGTGGCTTTTTCAGTAAATCCTGAAGCATATTATGTGTAGCATTATTATGGAAAAACGAGCTCTTAAAGTAGTTTCCCATTGAAACTAAAGCCCAAATTATCTTTTGGTAAGTTTTATCTTAAGCAATAGACAGCACATAAAACTATTTTTAGCCGCAGACAAAAATCCTCTGATAGTAAGGTTATTTACCACAGTGAAATTATAGAGTAAAAACAGAAACCTTTAAAACGTTGATTTAAAGTAAATGTTGAAAAGATTGTCACTGTTAAGTAGGAACTGCGGTGGGTTGGCACCCTGCCCGGGATTGGTTCCTGCCTTGTGCCCTGTGTTGGCTGGGATTGGCTCCAGCAGACCCCCGTGACCCTGTGTTCGGATTCAGCGGGTTGGAAAATGGATGGATGGATGGATGTTAAGTAGGAAAAGACTATGGTGTACTAAATCTTGCTACTAATGAATCATTCCAAAAAGCTATATTTCAAATCACCTGCACTAACCAAACTGAGTACTCTTTCATACAAGCCACAACTATTAATGAAAAGAAAAAAATATTTTAGATAACTTTTCCATCTCAAGACAACTACTCTCAATGCTCCAAAGAATTTAACATGAATGTGACATTTAAAGACTGCACAAAAGCAAACTAGTGAAAAGCATAGTTAATTAATAAAGGTCAATGGAATCCTCAAAAATAAATGTAAAACTTACAGAAGGATTATAAATTTTCAGAATTAGTCCACTAAGGAAGAGTAAAGAAGGAAGCTTTGATTGAATTAATGAGTGTCAAAATATAAGAAAAATATTTGGTTCAATACCAGGAATGGCATCAGAAAACAGAAAATGAATCTAAAGTTAATAATAAACTGCACACTACTTCAGATCATACTTATGGATGTGTGATGCCTGGGTTGCCCACAGCTGGCACACTTGTCCTTGAACCCAGGACATCAATAGTCATGTACTGAAGATGGACTGGGAATGAGGACACAAAACAAAGCAGGAGATGATGCATCAAAGTGCTTGGTACTTTTATTTTCAAACAGTAAAGTGTTCAAAACCAGGCACAATGTTTCTTATAAATAAACACTCCACTTAAAGTGTTCAACAATAAAGAAATAATCCATTAGATGGATTAAAAATCCAAAGTTAATAATTGTCAGGATCTATCTATTTAAAAAAACACTCACAAGCCTCTGTGCTTTCTTCCAAAACTGGTGTCTACAGTGTTCACACTTTTTGATGTCCTAAGCAAGAGAAGATGCTTGAGTCCCCAATGTCAACCCTTTGCATCTGTGGGGATCAAGCGAGCTGTGCTGCCTTATACCGCTGACATGTTCTAGAGTCTGCAACAATCTCACAGAGCGTTTTGTCGCTTTTTGGGGCAACATTTTTACACATCTGTCTCCTTTCTGTAGCAGCGCCAGCTCAGTCACTATTATGTTTATACTGTCCTTTCCTTTGGTTTCCTATTATTTTCAGATTTATCTTGCTCAGGCTCCTTTTATACTAATGTTGGTGCATCATCCTAATTACTATCCACAGAAAGCCAATGTCGAACAGCTGACCTAATCAAGCAATCAGTTCGCCTCCACACAGAACACCCACATGACTGCACACACAGAAACTGAGAGGCACTGTTTTTAGAACTAAAAACATACACACTGTTATGGACCCCTAATGTGCAAAACCACATTCCTACCCAACACAAGCTGCCAGTTGCACCCAATCATGGCCATCAGGCACTTGCATTTAACGGCCCTAAAATGATAAGTACATTAAAAGCACTGCTAAAAAAAATGGCATAAAAGAATAAGAACTTTTAAAACAATCAATAAATACATTTCTAACTAAAAACACGCACACTATCAAGAACCCATAATGTGCATTAGCACAAAAAAAATCACTTGCAATCAAACAGATACAGTACCCTAGTAGAATAGATGACATTTTAAGGTGAAACCAGCTAAAGGATTAAGGGGTATGAGATGACAACCATAAAAAGGTCAAGAAAAGAAAGACAAAAAAACTAAGACAGCAAAGAATCACTCAACTGAGAGATCTGTGTTCAGACAGGTATGAAATCTCACATAAATGAGAAAGTAAGTTTCATTTAACAGGTTTAGATGGAAAAAGAGATAAAGAAGAGATATGACAAAGAAATTCTCATTGCTGCAAGAAAATGAGTTATGGGGCCACGCTGTAAGTGATGTAGTAGAATAAAGATGATTTCAAGGTTTGTCAAAGACAGAAAATACTGTGTTTAAATGACAACTTTAATAAAAAGAATAAAAAGTTAAGAATATTAAAACAAATGATCAGAGTCAGCTATCATACTAGATACATATATTTTAATGACATTGCTATTTTTTTTTTGCCTTAATTTTTTTCAGCATATACAAATCAACACATCAATATGCTTTGTGGGTGGAGCCCCAGGTAAAGGGGTCACTCTGACTTCACTGCTGCTGGGTTCTTCTTCTTGCTTTTATATTTCCAGAAAAGAGGCTAAGCACTGCAGCAAAGAGATTGTATTAGGAGTCTGTAAATACAGTGCCTTCTTTGAATTTACTGTTTTCTGTAGCTTTCTTGCTAATTATTTGAATTTGCATTTCTTGTCATGTTTGAGATTCTATAATTATATAGGTGTCTGAGAGCTACAAGGGTCAAATAAGGGTTAAATAATCAAGTTACAAACTGTATGAGTGTCATCAATATTTGCCCTGAAATCCTGGAACACTCACTAAACTAGTTACGATTATCCTTTAGTTTGAATGACTAATAGGCTTGCTTTTATTGCTGCACTGGAGAAGCAATAAATACATACATATGGTGGACACAAAGTATTCAGACCCCTTCATTCTCTGCACACTTTGTGTTGTAGATTTACCATTTTTGCCCATCAATCTACACTCAATAACTCATAATGACAAAGTTAAAACAGGTTTACAAAAAGGTTTGCAAAATTATTTAAAAAAAACAAAAAAAATTAACCCTTTCATTCATACAAGTATTCAGACCTTTTGCTGTGGTACTCCAAACTGTGCTCAGGTGCATCCCGTTTCCAGAATTCATGTCATAAACTGGGAGCATGTATGCAGGGGCTAAATTAAAGGCTTATGTGAGAACTCCACACTGAAACCATGACCCATATTTAATGGACCAGTGCCTACTCGCTGGTATGGAGCCCTTTGCCATGGCTGGAAGAGTTTAGAATGGGAGAATGTCATTTTGTTTAACTGAGCTTACTAAGTCAACAAGTGATGTCATGTTCAAAAAGCCTGTTTAGTTTAATGGGTGGAGATTTTTCTGTAAATTGATTGATTAGGAAACTTGTATTTTGTGTTTTATGGGGGGGGGGGGGGGGGGGTGTTATGAGGTGATACAATCACAAGGACTGAAATTTACAACTGAAAAGGTGAGGAAATAGGCCTTTGATAGGGAAAAGGGCTGTCTATAGAATGTGAAGCATAGTCAATGTTTTAACATTTTTGGTTTCCCAGAAAACATTAACTTAGTGTGCTTAAGGTGCTGCAAAAATGAAATATTTAAGCTAAAGAGGTAAAGATGAACTACTTCTTACCCAAAATGTATTTGCGTAGTAAGTGACTTGTATTGCAAAGGATATTATAACTTTCTGCGACAATCAGTGTAGCAGTCATGCAAATGTTTATGTAAAGAAACAAAAATTCTAATACAAGGAAAAAAAAAATATTTTAACGAAGTGATTATGAGTTTGTGCTGTAATTCAATAATAACATATTAGTCCACTTTTGTAATACACAGTATGAAGCTGATAACTTTAAAAAAAATAATCATGAGTGTTGATAGGACATCAAATTTGCTGCTTTTAGCTCAGACATATAGAAACCACTATATAAAGATACTGTTTGCATGTACATTTTCTGGTTTTCAGTTGCATTGTGACAAAGCAGCTATCTTTGCACTCATTAATGCATCTGACTGAGGATAAGAGAAAAGAGAAGTCTTGTATCAGTTAAATTGGCATAACAAATTTCAGCATGAGATTGAACTTGAAATATTTTGTCATGGTCATTTTCCATGCACTAGTTTTAATACAAATCTCAATTTTTAATATTGTGTAAGCTAAAAAAGGCTATCTAAAATACCAGTATATCACAAATATTTCTCTTGAAATTATAATAAGAATAAGAAATAATCGGTCTTGTGATTAGAATAACCAAATTCTAATAAAATGTTTTTTAAATAGGGCGGCACGGTGGCGTAGTGGGTAGCGCTGCTGCCTCGCAGTTGGGAGCCCTGGGTTCGCTTCCCGGGTCCTCCCTGCGTGGAGTTTGCATGTTCTCGCCGTGTCTGCGTGGGTTTCCTCCGGGCACTCCGGTTTCCTCCCACAGTCCAAAGACATGCTGGTTAGGTGGATTGGCGATTCTAAATTGGCCCTAGTGTGTGCTTGGTGTGTGGGTGTGTTTGTGTGTTTCCTGTGGTGGGTTGGCACCCTGCCCGGGATTGGTTCCTGCCTTGTGCCCTGTGTTGGCTGGGATTGGCTCCAGCAGACCCCCGTAACCCTGTGTTTGGATTCAGCGGGTTGGAAAATGGATGGATGTTTTTTAAATAAATACACATATATTGCACATACTGTATCTACTGCAAGGATTAAGACAGTTTTTAAATCTGTTATCCTATAAAGCACTGTATCACTAATATATAACAGAAACAAACTCAAAGTATGCAATAGGAGAATGTTTTTCCCCTAGTAGCTGGCAGCTTAAAATCTAAATAATTCAAAGGAAGTAATTCCCAAGAGTCCAAGCACTCACGCCACTAAATATTACAGTTACATTTTTAAAGCATCTTACCCCAAAGGGGTGTTTGTAGTATAAGAGTGTAAAATATGAGTGAAGCAGTAAATAGTTTCATGAAATAGAAGTTATATGCTACATAATACATATTTTTAAGAGATATATTTCATGAAAAAAGATCTTCATAAATAAAAAATACATATTTAATCAGTTAATTCAAAGATAACCACACAAATATTAGTACTTATCAATGATCTCATACAGTCACTGTTAATCATTTGTTCTATAAATGGCACCGACTACTTAAAGGCCCAACACTAACATTATAAAACATGCTGTGAAAAAATGTCTTTATATAAATCCTCATATTCCACTCAAAGTGAAAAATATCTAAACTTCAATTTAAATAAAAATATAATATATAATAATATAATAAAAACTATAATAAAAGCAAAATGGAAATTTTCAACATCACATTTCCTCAAATATGTGTGTGCCACAATTATTGGCACCCCTGGAAAGTCATACAAGCAAAACTGAACCAAAATATATTCCCATTCATATTTTCGATTTTAAGTTCATCCAAGTGAGTAGAACACTTAAGTGATCAGCCATGATGTACTGTTTCAATAGGGTATAAATGTGAGGTGACACAGAGGCCAAAGTCCTCAATCACAATGGAAAAGTCCAGAAAACACAGCAGTGATGTGTGACAAAATATTCAGGAATTGGGCATTTTTAGCAATTTATCTATGTAGTCATTTCAGAGCAATAAGTAGTAAGTAATAATTAGCAAGTATAAAGCAAATGGAAAGGTTAACAACTGAACAAGAAAAGGATGTGTGTTTATATTGACAATGTCAATGTCAATTTATTTATATAGCACATTTAAAACAACACAGTAATGCTGTGGCCAAAGTGCTTTACAATTACAGAATAAACGAAGAACAAAACAATTAACATAAAAACAAATAGAAATAAAATATATGAACATAAAATAAGATGCATAATAAATAGAAGTAATGTTATATAAATCACAAAGAGGAAACCATCAGTATTACTGAAGGTCACAGAATGCAAGTGAATAGAAATGAGTCTTTAATCTTGTTTTAAACAGTTCAATTGTAGACAACTTCTTTATATGATGAGGTAAAGAGTTCCACAGTCGAGGCGCAGCAGCTGCAAAGGCCCTGTCCCCTTTGGTTTTACACTTGGTACGAGGGACAACAAGAGACAAGTGATCGGAAGATCTAAGCACTCTGGACGGCTGGTGTAAAACACACAGATCAGATAAATAGGCAGGAGCAAGCCCATGTAAAGATTTAAAAACTAGCAGCAAGATTTTAAAATCAATTCGAAAACTGACAGGCAGCCAGTGAGTAATGAAGCTAAAATAGGAGAAACAGAGTCATAATTTCTTGCCCCAACCAGAAAGCGAGCGGCAGCATTTTGAACCAGCTGTAACTTGTGTATCGGAGATTTGTTAATCCCAGAATACAGCGAGTTGCAGTAATCGAGGCGAGAAAAAATAAAAACATGAGTAGCTTTCTCAAGATCCTTAGAAGATAAAAAAAAGGCTTTATCTTACCTAACAGACGAAGTTGGAAAAAGCAACTCTTGACTACAGAATTTACTTGTTTCTCAAAAGAGAGGTTATTATCAAAGGTAACACCAAGACTGCGGACTTGAGGTTTGGAAAAGGCAGAGAAAGAGCCGAGAAGTCCAAGACCAATTGGGGCTTTAGCTGATGGACCCACTATAAGCAGCTCTGTTTAATTTGGTTCAGATCAAGAAAATTATTAGCCATCCAGGATCTTAGTTCAGACAGACAGTTGTGGAGTTGATTTGTTGCAGAGTTGCAGACAGGAATATAAATCTGAGTATCATCAGCATAGCAGTGAAAAGAAATGTTAAATTTCCTAAAAATCGCTCCAATAGGGTGAAGGTATATAGAGAATAAAATAGGACCCAAAATGGATCCCTGAGGAACACCATATTTAAGAGGAGCAGTAGATGAAAAAGAGGAATTAAAAGTCACTGAAAAGTGTCTACCAGTTAAATATGATCTGAACCAATTAAGAGCAGCCCCTTTAAGCCCAACAAGATGTTCAAGCCGCATCAGTAATATTTCATGGTCAGTGGTGTCAAAGGCAGCAGACAGGTCAAGGAGGAGAAGGACTGCCGCATCACCGGAGTCAGTAATAAGAGAGATGTCATTGAACACTTTCAGGAGTGCTGTTTCAACACTATGATAACACCTAAAGCCAGATTGGTAGATCTCAAATAAATTATTGGAGTTAGGGTGATCGACCAATTGATTATAAATAATTCTTTCTAGAATTTTAGCCAGAAATGGCAGTTGGGAAATTGGACGAAAATTGGCTAAAACTCCAGGATCTAATTCTGCCTTTTTTAGATGGGGATGGACTGCAGCATGTTTAAAAAATGACGGCACAACCCCCAAACTAATAGAATCACTTATAATGGCTAGTTAAGGATGGGCCCAACACGTCAAAGGCTTCCACTAAGAGACGTGGTAGAACAATATCGAGGGGGCTGGAAGCTGGTTTAAGGGTGTCAATAGTTCTTTTTAGCTGTGAAAGTGAGACTATATCAAAGGATTCTAAGACAATGTCATGATTAACAGTAGGAAGATTATATTCAGTTTGAACAATGCCACAGTGGATAGTATCAATTTTGTTAACAAAATACACAGTGAAAAGGATGGATTAACTGGTCAAAAAATCTCCATGGACCACAGATGAAGAAGTATTGATGCAAGCCGAATCTCAGAGAGACAAAGTCTTGAAAACTACGATCAGATGCCACCTACATAATTACAAGTTGTTGGCAGGGGTTGCCAAAAAAAATCATCTGCTGTCATCAAACAACAAACTCAAGCACATATAGTTTGCCAAACATTACTAGAAGTTTCAATAGGACAATGTTCTATGGTCATATAAGACAAAACAGAGCTTTGCAGCAACAAATACCACAGGTGGGTTTTCAGAAGAGAACATCTTCTCCTCTGTGAAGTAAAGTGCTGGAGATGTGATGTTGTGGGGCTGTTTTTTGCCAAAGGTCCTGGACAACTTCCTAGGGCACATAGTGTTTTGGGCTCCATCAACTAGCAGCAGATATTAAAGAAACCCAACTGCCTCTGCCCAGAATATCCAAAGCACACCAAATAATCAACATAAAAATAGTTCAGTGACCACATAATCAAGGTTTTACCACAGCTATCCCAGTGCTCCGACCTAAACCCCATTGAAAACCTGTCCTCAAGCATGAACTTTGAAATCTGAAAGATCTAGAGAGATTCTGCAGAGAGGAATGGTCTCAGATCCCCAGTCATATGTTCGTCAATCTTACTAAGTATAAGAGCAGAAGACTCAAGAGTCTTTGTCCTGCAAAAAGAGGGTTGCAGTAATTATACCATTGATTGTAGCACACATATATTTGAGAAAAATAAATGATTTAGGATTAGAATGTCCTTTTCCTTTCAATAATTTTAATTCAATTAAAGGTTAGATTTTTCTTAAATTTTTGAATGAAGGATCAAGAGGATTAACAATAAAGACATTTTTATTGGCTATTTTGCTTTTATTTACTAAGGGTGCCAATATTAGTGGAGGACACTGTAATCTTAAACTGTTAACATTTCTCACAATTTAATGATGTGATGTGTAGTAAATAATAGAAGATAAACATAAGCAAGTCTGGATTTCTTATTAGTTAAGAGTCCTTTGAAAACTTCTGTTTCAATAGCCATCCATCCATCCCTCTAACTTTTTAGGCCACACAACATTCCCAAACCTGCAAAATCCAATTCAAAATTACAGTGGACCAGAATCCATTTTTAGCAGCAACTGTTTTTTGATTACATTAAATCTGTAGGTACACATTTACCTTCAAAATAAACATATTGTTTTTTTTCCATTAAACTGTGATTCTGTGATATAGGAGTACTGATAATTCTCTGTACATCTCCTGTTATATATAATAATTGTTAATCAACTTTTATAAAAACTAGGTTTAAATAAAATGACATTACCAGAATAATTTCTGCAGGGACAGAATGATTACCTGACAAACATTCAAAGATTTCTTCAAAACAAAAACACCGCAAAATCTACCCATCCACTTTCATTTACTCCAGGATTAAAGGAAACGTAAACACAAGCCAGAGACAATCCTAGAAGCATTGTGTGCAATACAGGAACCAACTTTTGAAGAGGAGTATACTTATGCAAGCACCAACTTACTACAACAGCCTTAAACCTAAATTAACAGGTATACTGTTAAATTACCTAGTGTATATATTGGATTATTTCCATGTATAGCTTTAATTTTTATTTTTCTGTTAATATTGTTGTATAGTACTATCAGGCACAAACAACTATGATTCTGATTACCACCTACGGTTCTTTAAGTTTATTCTCGTACAAACATGACCAAGTAACCCAATATTATTGCTGGTAGATAAAGAAATAAAGATAAAGAAAATCATCTTTGTTAATTTCTAGGTAAAATGTACTTTACACGTTTTTCTTCCAAAATGACATTACAGATATCAAGCAATTATTGCAAAACACCATATTACGACTTCATCTCAACCCATCTTGGAAGCACAGAAATAATATTTTATGTGTTATTTAGATTTATATCTGTAAACACAAAGAAAAGACCTCTGAAGGATGTCTTGAAAACTATATCTTCTATTGATACACTATAACCAATCAGCCATGTAGTAAATAAAATAGGCAATAGAGCATGAAAGTTTGTTAATTCCTGTTTATATTAAATACCCCAAAAATTTAAAGGTTCCTAAAGTGCTACTGTCATCTATGCCAACAGACAACCATGCTAAAGTATTCTGTGTATAATAACATTTTGCAATATTAGCATAAAAATGAATTCCAGCTATGTCAATGCTGTTGAAGAACACATTTTAAATAGCCAGTATGGAACTTGCTTACTCCCTTCATGACCTAATTCAGATCACGTCTTCCTCAGTTCCCATTTCTTCATCAAAGCACACACTCAGTGGTCCTAGAATATCCCAGCAGGTGTTCACTGGACTTCTTATAGCACTGTTTTGTCTGTCCCTTATTGAGAACAAATTAGTCTTTTCAATTGTTGTGTTTTTTTATTTTTTGCACTCTTTGCTTGGCCATAGAAGAGTACCAGCAGATCAAAAACAGCATAAAGAGTATATCCCTGTTGCAATCCATTTACTATTTTCTTCTAACCGATTCCCCTCTCTCTGACTGCCAGAGTGAGATGAGGAGGCCCCTGTTATGCAGGACTCAAAAGTAATTCTGGTGCCAGGATACTGCACGGAGGAAGCACTTCTAGATCAGGCAGAAGTCCTTAGGAACAGCCACCCCCTGCAGCTCTCATCAATCACTGCTCAGCTGTCCAATAGGACTACAGTTCCCAGTGTGCCCTGCGGGTGTGTATTTCGGTGCATTGGCCCAGGAACACTTCTAATTAACATACTGGGGAAGCCTACTATCTTGGAAGGCTGACTCTCCTGTGGCCTATCCATTGTTCTGGCCGCCCAGCCAAGTAAGGGTCTTCTGTCCACCCCATCCAGGACACACAGGTCTATCTATCTGTTTCTCTTACTATGTTGGTATCTGATGCCAGCCTCCCAGCCAGATACGGAAACAGGATTCACCCCAGCCATGACACCAGTTGATCATTGGCGTCCATCTCAATATTTTTATAAAAAAGTTTAGCAGTCATATCAAAAGCAGAATTTAACAGTTTATTGTCTCTAGTAGCTAATGTATGTTCCATTACATTTGATGTAGATTTTAGAAAAGGGGAAGCAAAATAATCTTCCTGTGTTATGGCGGGGTTTGACACATTATTCAAAATTTCTCTAAGATATTAAGTTCATGAAAATTAATAGCAGGTTCATTACCAAAGAAACTGCTATTGCATTCAAGATAGTTTGCATTATGATTAGCTAGAATAAGAAATAATTATGATAGTTCTATTCTCTACCAGGTCTTAATTCTTTCTTTGAAAAAAATCCTTTACCTTCCTGTCTTGTAAAAATAAAATTGTGGTCCTCTAAAAATCTTCAAATTAAATGAAATTAGTTCAAAAGGGCCTAGACAGAATACATATTTAAATGTTTTATATTTCTCATTGCTAAGAATTGATTCATTGGTGTTTAAAATTCAGTCAGGTTCTTGTAATTTAGAAGATAAAACACCCCTATTGATTTTTATCACAAGGACATTAGGGTTTTTAATGTGCTGTAAGTTTAACAGCTCAAGCAAAGGAGCAGGAACTCTCAGCAATTATGCAATGCAAAACAGATTGCCCATTACTTAGACGTCAAGAGAATATATTCAATTGATCACTTACCATTTTATAATGAAACATCTAGGCACCACCCACATAACCACACAAAACCCCACAAAACACTGATAGGATTCCTGAACATGGAAATGAAAACAGTAAGACACTTCACATTTTTGATATGGAGTGGTATTAAAAGAATTGGTTACTTTTGGTATAATTAATACCAAGTCCCTTGTCTATAATGTGTCAATGTACAGTAATAAGCTGCAAATAAATTTCAAATTAAGTTGTTAACAAGGATATTTTTACACTAATAGGCCTATAATGAATGTCGTTTCATAGTCCAAGTATTTAAAAAAAAAAAAGAATGAATATTATATTCTGACAACTTGGACATAAATCAGAGCAAAGTACTCACTGTCATAACATATGTATATCTTTTACATGGCTCTTAGCTACACCTACAAGGCAAAAAAAGGTATGTATAATAAACAATAGTATTGCTGCATGTACACACTAGTGTTACAAATGTGTA
The DNA here is from genome assembly GCF_900747795.2 of Erpetoichthys calabaricus. Taxonomy (NCBI): domain Eukaryota; kingdom Metazoa; phylum Chordata; class Cladistia; order Polypteriformes; family Polypteridae; genus Erpetoichthys; species Erpetoichthys calabaricus. The sequence continues at coordinate 62,267,864 of NC_041409.2, forward strand.
TGAACAGGGTAAGGGATTGAAAATATGCATTACTGGTATGAAAATTGTGATAATCGCTTAACTCTTTACAAATTAGACTTTTTATTTACATGAAATCGGGCTACATCTTAAAGATCTATTCACAACATATTCAGCACAATCACAAAATAACAATAACAGACCTGTCCCTTGTCATTCAAAATGGACCCTGGCAGCAACTCAAAAGCAAACATTTAAAGATGATGAATTTTGTCTCTATGGCACAATGGCATGCCGTAAAAAAAAGAAATGAAGCAGTTTGATACATTGTGCAACACTGTGCCATCCCGAATAATCATATTAAGCTCCAGCATCTTTTTCAGAATGCCCAAATGGCATATTCTGGTAATTTTTGATAAAACATGGCTACTATTTGCAAAACCCATTTCATACGATCTAATTTAGAGTTATGATATTTGATAAAGCTCAAATTTCTAATTTTAATCTTGGACAGTATTGAGGTCAGCATTGATACAGCGCCCTCCACAATTATTGGCACCCCTGGTTAAAGTGTGTTCTTAGGCTTCTAATAAATTCTTTTTTTTTCCCCAAAAAAATATAGACTCACAACAAAAAAAAAAAAAAGAGAAAAATCCAACCTTTAATTGAAGCACATTAAAAAATCTATTTTTTACATGAAATCATGTGTGCCACAATTATTGGCACCCCTGCAGTTAATATTTCGTACGACCCCCTTCTGCCAACAAGACAGCACTTAATCTTCTATAACATTTCACAAGGTTGGAGAATACAGAGACAGAGACAGAATACAGAGATTGAATTTTAAAGATTGTATGATTATTTCCATGTTTCTCTCCATACAATGTACATTATTTATTATAACCATCCACTTCTGACAATATTAAAAAGTATCTGATAATAAAGATAATTAAAGAAATAGATAAGAGGAATGTTTAACAACCTTTAGCAGAGATGTCCAAGTGCATGGAAAAGTAATTTTTTAAAAATAAATAAGATATTAATTTAGTACAATGCAGGAGCAGTTCATAATTTCTGCCTCTCCAACATAACCACATATTTGATTTTCTAAGAAATTTTATTCAAACATTCGGATGCCATAAAAACTAGTCAAACCCAAAAGGATTACTATAGTAATGAATTAAAATGTTTATCATGGGGAGGAAAAAATTACAGATAAATCTTAACATCTGTCTTCTAAGCAGCTTTCACCTCAGTGCCACATCAAATCCCTGCTTAATTGTAACCCCTTCAATCATATGAAGCACAGTTTACACTTTATCATACTATTTAAGGAGTACCAGTCTAAATCATGTGGAGATTCTTATGATGTCAACTTTAAGCATACACTTTTCACCCCAGATATCCTGAATATCTGTATTATATACTGGGGAAAGTGTTTTCTGGTTTATAATGCCTTGTACATAAGCAACCCACTATCATGGGCAAAGTGTTCGTTCAGTAAAAAAAGCAGAAAAATGTGCCTTTACATGATGTTTCAACAGTTCTCTATCAATTTGCATTGTACTAAAAAAAGCACACTTTGCTCCCAATCAATCGATTTTCTGTCAAGAGTCTTACAATAACAGTTTCTTCTGGTAACATAAGTAATACTGAAGTACAAAAACGTTTTTTGTTAATTCACCACATAATCCATTAAGTAAGTTCATTTCCCATGTGACATGTAAGGTCACAACTGAAATTCTACTTGCCAATAAAAGAAATGCAGTATTCGAATCAGACCATGTTTATGCAAATACACTTAACGCCCTCTGACAAATAACCAGGTTTCTTGATACTCGCTTTTAAATTTGAAGGCATCTCTCTTAAATTACCAAATTTAAAATTTGGGAACAGTTTAGGTCAAATGTGCAGGAGATTTCTGAACTTATATGAAACTGTACCACTGACACATAAGTATTTACTGAAAAGTCAAACCAACCACAAAAACAGTCCAGGAGGTGTACAAATTAGACTAGTCCTAAGTCACTTATATTTTTTTCAAGATTTTTGTCACCTACTTTCAAACATGCAACAGAAAAGCTCAACCTAACCAGAATGTATTCTAAAATTGTAAAATATCAGTGATCAATAATTCTATCCTGATACCCTTGATACTGAATACTTGTTTAAATATGCAGGAAGGCCAATCACTTAAGAGTATGATGAGTGAATAACTTTAATACACCTCAAAGGTACAACCTGACCTCCTGAAGGATTGCTCAGTTTAAAGTTAAGCATTTTGTCTACAGCAGGAAATCTTTCCCATTGTATGGTTACAACTCACAGAGCCTACTAACATCCTATATAGGCTCTTGATTGAGAGGCTTTCAGGATTCACTTATGCACATAGGCTTAAGCCTCTGTAACTCACATTAGTTGTATTCTTAATCATTTGTTTATTTGGACAAAGTCCAAAAAAGTGCCATAACATCCATAAATTATTTTAACATTTTGCTGTTTCTACTTTGTCTATTCTATTTCTGCTAGTTAATCATTATTGACAAATTATGTATAAACAGTATTTTCACAGAAAAGTTAATTAATCACACATCCATTTTCTAACTCATTAACCCAGTCCAGAGGTGGCAAGAGTCAGCGGCTATCCCAATATGACTGAAGCCAGAGTCAATCCTGAACTCGCATCACAACTATACAGATTTAAGACAGGACCATTTTGAGTTCCCAGTCAACAAAACACGCCTATCTTTTGGATGTGGAAGGAAAGCCAAAATACACTGAGGAAAAGCAAAATAAAGAATGCATAACCTTAAACACTGGTCACCCTGTGAATGAACTGCACAAAGTGTTTGTAAAACTAGTCATAAAATAAGAAAAAAAAAATATTGACAAAAACAGATCATTGAAACACATGTGTTAGCAGTTTTGTTTTTTTTGCTTTTGTTTTTAAAGTAATAAAAAGTAAACCATACAGTTTTGAATGTACTATACCCAATAAAACTTTAGGCTATTTCATCTTCAAAGCGAACGTGAACATATTTTGAATTTAAAGTACTGTACTGCTTTTATCATAAGCATGCACTATTTGTTTCCTTTCTACAAAAAGATATTAGCTTTAATAATTCTGTATAAGAATCATTAGAATCCTTTGGCCCGTTACCCAAATCTCTCAAGTTTTTCATTCAGAAATCCAAAGCTCAAATGCAGGCAGAATCAGGCACTGCTATGTTCACCAAGGATTCCTCTGGAAGCTTGCATTTACTAGATTCCCTTTGGTGTCTGTGACAATATATTCTCGGCAAAGGACCAGTGTGGTTTTGGGGTGAATCATAACCTGAGCTAATACAGAAACACTTTCTCTTCCAGCCCACTTTCAAAGTATTCACTATTGCCCTGATAGTAGAAAAAGACATTTTCGACCATTTAGCCATTTCCTTATAGCTATTTCCTGCAGCTCAACTACAGTTGATCACACATCATTACTGTGTTCTTGAGTCTTTTCCATTGTGATGGATGACTAAAGAAAGCTGGTCTGCGAGTCACCTCAGATTTATACCCCAGAGAAACAGGAAGCCATACCTGACCACTTAAGTGGTACTACTAACTCAGATTAACTTAAAAAGGTAAAATATGAATGGGAATATACCACTTAAGTCATATGATTGTCTAGGGGTATCAATAACTGGGGCAGACAAAGTCAGAAATGCATATTATTTAATATACTATTTTTCTCAAAATAATATGGTTGAAAAAATATTGGTTTACAATGAAAATGTATTTTTCCTTTCAATGTTTTTGTTAATGCTCTGAATGAAAGATAAACAATAAAAAAGGTTATTGTTAGTAGCGGTCACTGTGACTACAATTTGTGCCCTTTAAAATGGTGGACTCAATTTGCTATAGCTGCTATTGACTCCTCTAATTACAAATTTATTCTACTGAACAATTTTTTTTAGTAATACAAAAACAAATAATTATGCTTCTATCATCTTAGTATAAGGAGTAAGGAGGTCAATAAAACTCTGCTGTAAACTCCAGGGGATGAAGGATAAATTTACTACATACTATGTTACATTAGTAAACACAATATGGTTGTCACTGTAGGACAAACAACCACACGTGTGAAGTCAGGATAACCTAGCATGCCCCTCTGTTCTAAAAATAGCCATTAATTTTAAAGGTTACATTATTACAATTAATGCAATCTTGAACTCTATACTCCTGAAACAATGTGTAAAACGCCACCCCGCCATTGGAAGCTGTCAGGATTTCTCTTCCTCCATTCAATAACCCTGAAACCAAAGGGGCCTTCAACATGCAAATTATAATCTTATGTAACAAAGTTACACAGTCATCACTGTAAAATATTCACATATAAATAATGAACAAAATTCATATTTTTAAGATCCTCCAATGACTCTTTTATTTTATTTTAAGGCCTAGTGTGTTTTATTATATCTTGGCTTACAAATGTTTACCTATTTGGTAACTTGTTTGCTCATCACTTGTGATAATCTGCAATTGCAGCTTTGCAAAATATGCAATGTGGAACATTGTAAGTAGCTCAACATGCAAATCAAAACAACTTGAGAGTGTGTGTTTGAATGAGCCCCAAAATAGATTAAGCTCACACAAAAACACTGATTTGTTTTTCAAATGAAAGTTTAAGGAGAAGTACATTAATTGAGAAAGAATAGTGATTATACTTAAGTGGAATCAACTATAGTACTTTGTTAAAAAATTATTTCAGCAAAAAAGTAATCTACTGTAGTTAATGCCAGAATGGCTAAAGACTTCATCTTCAATTACATTGTGTACATTCAGACAAGACTACTCTGTGAAAAAGGTTGGTAGTTTAAAAAGAAATATAACCCTTAAGACACAAGTATGCTGTACATGACTAAAGCAGTGTTTTGAAAGTGATTATACATGCAGCATTTGCGTAACTCTAATGTGTTCTCTATCTTTAGCATATCATTATTTTAAGAAAATAACAGTAGATAAGTAGTTTAAAATGGAAAAAATAAATCTGTCACCTGGTGACATATGAAAAACAGTGAGCCAATCAATTGACCTAAACTGCTCAAAGAAACGTTATATTAATATTCAACAGAGTCTTCACCATGGCACACAATACTGACAACACATTGACTGCCATTAACTTCATATTTGCATTTTAACTCTAAAAGAAAGGATACGTGGTGTGCCCTCTGTTCGACAGACAAGATACAGGCATGCAGCGATCACATGGGTCATTTTTCTGCCCCTTGTTAGGTGTTTGCTCACAGCCATTTTAAAGAAGTTGAATGCTGTATCCAGGCAATGTTGATTCAGCTGCAGCTGGTTTCCCAAGTGGTGAATCTGCCGCTTACCTGCAATATCAACAGCAGCATTATTAATCCACAGAATCATATCAATCTTTATAACCGTGAATAGACAAAAACAAGCAAAAATACTACAGCTGCCATAAGTACATTTCCACTAGTAGAGAAACTAGGATTTCAGTGTTGGATGGGTATGAAATACACTGATAGGCCTTTTGTAGTGAACAAATATAAAATTTAATGTGGGAAAAAAATCATCATGTAGGTTTATAATACTGCACGACTAAGTCCTTTTCTGGCAATCTGGTCACAAATGCATTGTAATGGAAAGAACTGCCAATATCATAGTGGTCTTGACAGAAGGAAATGACAACATGATAATTTTGAGTTAAATTTCTGCCTAATACATGATGTCAATAAGTGCCTTAGAATGAAGATGGATTTGAGTAACCAGCTACCTGTTGCATAATAAATAAAAGATTTCTTAATGCGTCTTTCTTTGAGGAATTCTCAGACTTTGTGTCCAATTGTAATTACAAACTATGACACATTCCTAATAGTCAGTGACTTTAACTTTCATATCGATAATTATCGGTGTGACCCGAAAGTAAAAGAATTCATGAACCTCCTGGACTCTTTTGATTTGAGACAGCACATCAGTCAGCCTACACACAAAGCAGGTCATACGTTAGACTTAGTAATTACAAAAGGACTAAAAGTTGATGTGAAGCAGATCATTGATATTGGTCTATCAGACCATTTTCTCTTACTTTTTAATATAGAAATAATGATAGAAAATATTCACGAGAAGCATATTGTTAAAAAACGCTTCTTTGATTCATCAGCAGCTTCAAAATTTACAAACATTTTAAGCAACCAGTCAGTTTGTAGTGCTTACTACAATAGTGAGAATAATGTAAATAGTACGGTGTAAAATTTTAATACTAAGGTGAGAGCTGCTGCTGACATAGTTGCACCTGAAAAGATAGTTAAAAAATCTTCTAGCACTATTACACCATGGAAGACCCAAAGAGTGTCTGATCTAAAGAGAACATGCCGGAGAGCTGAGTGTAAATGGAGAAAAACTAAATTGATTATCCACTACGAGATATTCAAGGTACAGAATACAACATAGTCCGTCTTGAGAGGCGGTGTCATTTCTCTAGAATTATAAATAACAATGCTAGCAATCCCAGAGTCTTATTCTCTACGACTGATCGTCTGCTAAATCCAGGTCACTCAATGGAATGCCTCCAAAATACTTCCAGTGAAACTTGAGGCTTTTGCTGTATTTTTTAATCAAAAAATTAATGATATTGGAAATAATATAGTACATCTCCCCAATACTGATCCTCTTAAACAAATTATAAACAAATAAAACAAATTAAATTATTTCACCAGGATAGATTTACCTGATTTATATAAAATAATTTCTCAACTGACGCCCTCCACCGGCGTCCTTGACCCAGTACCAACAAGTTTTTCAAAGACATATCGGGCGTGCTAACTGATAGTATTCTTGACATAGTAAACTCGTCATTAGATACGGGGGTCCTCCCAGACTGTCTTAAGACTGCTGTAGTTAAACCCCTGCTCAAGAAAAATAATCTTGACTCCTCTGCTTTTGAAAATTTTAGACCTATTTCTAATCTGCCTTTCTTAAGTAAAATTCTAGAGAAGGGAGTCATTATGCAGCTTAATGATCACCTCAATAAACATGCCATTCTTGGTATGTTTCAGTCGGGTTTCAGAACAAATCACAGTACAGAAACTGCACTCGATAAAGTAGTAAATGACTTGCGGGTAAATGCAGACAGAGGCCATTTATCTGTTCTCATCCTCTTAGATCTGAGTGCCGCATTTGATACCATTGATCACAATATTCTTAGAAATCGCCTTAGTCAATGGGTGGGCCTCTCTGGCAGTGTCTTAAATTTGCTTGAATCCTACCTGGCAGGTAGAAAATTCTTTGTTAGTTGTGGTAATTATACTTCAAAGACACATGATATTCTGTATGGTGTTCCACAATGCTCTATTCTGGGTCCACTGCTCTTTTCGATTTACATGCTTCCGTTAGGTCAGATTATCTCAGGGCAATGTGAGCTACCACAGCTATGCTGATGACACACAGCTGTATTTATCAATAGCACCTGACGACCTCAACACTCGATTCACTGACACAATGTCTCACTTGTGTTTCTGAACGGATGAGTAGTAATTTTCTCAAACTAAATAAAGAGAAAACAGAAATTTTAGTGATTGGCAATAATGGATATAATGCGGTTATTAGAAATAAACTTGACGCATTAGGGTTAAAAGTCAATACAGAGGTAAAGAATTTAGGGATAACTATTGAAACTGACCTGAATTTTAAATCACATATTAATCAGATTAAAGTTAGACCTCTTACAACATTGCAAGATGCTGAAAAATTAGTTCACGCTTTTGTTTTCAGTCGGCTAGATTACTGTAACACACTCCTCTCAGGGCTACCAAAAAAGACATCAATCGATTGCAACTAGTACAGAATGCAGCTACTAGAATCTTAAATCGGAAAAGAAAATCCGAGCACATCACCCCAGTTTTGATGTCACTACACTGGTTACCTGTGTGATTTAGAATTGACTTTAAAATACTGCTTATGGTTTACAAAACCTCAAATAATCTCGCTCCAGCTTATATTTCGGAATGTCTTACAATTTACACTTGAAATCGTAACCTTAGATCTTCAAATGAGTGTCTACTTAGAATTCCAAGAGCTGACCTTAAGTGGTGAGGCGGCCTGCTACTGTTATGCACCTAAAATCTGGAATAGCTTGCCAATAGGAATTTGCCAGGCTAATACAGTGGAGCACTTTAAAACACTACTGAAAACACATTTCTTTAACGTGGCTTACTCATAGCTTCATCTTAGTTTAATCCTGATGCTCTGTATATTTAATTAAACATCATTATTATTCATGGTGGCTCCAAAATCCATACTAACCCCTACTTTCTCTTCTGTTCCTTTTCCGGTTTTCTGAAGTGGAAATTTGCACCACCACCACCTAATCAAAGCACCGTGATGTCCCTACATTGATGAATTAAAGGCCAGAAGTCCACATGACCGTCATCATCAAATTCTCCCATGAGAACCCTGAATACAATGAGGACTGATTGAGGTCATTTATGTTAGGCAGAATGCCTAAAGGGGACTGGGTGGTCTTGTGGCCTAGAACCCCTGCAGATTTTATTTTTTTCTCCAGCCGTCTGGAGTTTTTTTTTTTTTTCTCTCTGTCCTCCCTGGCCATCGAACCTTACTTTTATTCTTTGTTAATTAGTGTTCCTTAATTTTAATTATTTATTTTGTCTTTTTTCTCTTTATCTTCATCATATAAAGCACTTTGCGCTACTTTGTTTGTATTAAAATGTGCTATATAAATAAATGTTGTTGTTAAAACTAAATTAGACAACAGATTCCAAACTACTTGAGTGAGTAATGGTACAAGAATTGTTGACATTATGTAACAAACAAAAAGTGTAATACCTATTTGTTGTTCTTTGAGAAGTATTACAGATCCTGTTTATAGATTTTTCTAATATTTAATTATGATAGAACTGCTGGGTGGTAAAAATACAAATATTTAAAAGACAAAAAGGAAAAACATTCCACTCTTGATGCCTATAGCTTACAAATAATCTCATAACAAAATTTCAAATAATCTTTTTACAGGGTATCTATCTTACTAAACCACAGTTAACTTATGCACGGCAGACGCACAGAGGCGCATGCATACTGCCACCGAGGCGCATGCGTACTGCGCCGTGGCGCCCGCCCCAGAGTCAAACGCGGCGGCTTCCCAGAGTCAGTAGATGGCGCCCAAACAACACCACCTGTAAACTAGACTTAATGAACGAAGGCGCCCACATAAAGAAACCGCTTTAGTTCAAATAGGGTTATTCAATTAAATGGAAACTTTACCATGCCTACGACCTGTGAACCAAACCTGAGGTAAAGCATGCACGCCAGGTTGTACAGCCGCCCGGACGCGCCCGCCCACACCACCGCATATACCCTCCATGATATTTCATCACGCAGAGGCTTCCCACTGAGGCGCATATTGAGTCAGTAGGTGGCGCCCAAACAACACAACCTGTACACTGCACTTGCTCTAATCCACTATGCCAGTAATATAGATCACTTAACGGTCACAGACTCAAACCCAGCGGCTTCCCCGACTCAGTAGCTGGCACACGAACACCACAACCTGTGAACTAAACTTGCTGTGCTCCACTCTGCCAGCAGTCAGTGTCAGCAAAGGCAACAGAATCGCGTCTCCACAAAACGAAACCGCTTTAATACAGATATGCTTATTTAATTAAATGACATTTCCCCAGACGCACCCACCCTCCATGATATGTCATCCATCCAAATATCGGACGGAACAGAAACTGATTGCCATTCTTGGATTTCCGATTCGCTAGAGAATTGCAGGCTTACTTGTTACAAGATAAAAAAGAACATATTGTTGATTTGGAAGGAAACACTTCAAAAGGTCAATACCAGGTTCATAACTTCTCAATGGAACATACTGTGCACCAAAAACAACTAGCTCAGCATCCAACATGATGAACAAAAAGAAAGTGTCAATAAATATTGTTGTATTGTAAAATAAGAATACTAAAAACATAATAATAAATAAATAATAATAACAAAAGCATACCAAAAACTAGGGATGCACCGATACCGAAACGGGTATCTGGTATCGGCCTCGATACCACATTTTCTAAAGTACTCGTACTCATTAAAAGTCCCCCGATACCGGGGACCGATACCACGGTCTGAGAAATGTCTATGTTTGAGCGGCGTGTAAGGGGTTAATCACAGGCGCCGAGTGCCCGCCCCCAGGCCCCGGCTGCAGCTCAGAGCGGGGAGAAGGCGAGGCGAGACATGTCAGCCGTGTGGAACTATTTCAAAGTGAATGAAGACGACAAAACAAAGGCGGACTGCAAATTGTGCTCAGCGAAATTGTCCAGAGGAGGCTCAAAAGGTAGTGCATTTAACACAAGTAATTTAATCAAGCACCTAAAATCCCAACACGACAACGAGTACAAAGAGTTTACCCACGCTTTTAAACCAACACAACCCACGCTGCAGCAAACTCTTGCAAGACGAGAGAAAATGTCCAGAGACAATCCACGTGCTGTGAAAATAACACAGGCAATTATCGAGTACATTGCATTGAGTGACCAGCCACTCTCGGAGGTAGAAAATGTGGGATTCCTGCGTCTCCTCCATGTTCTGGAGCCCAGATATGATGTCCCAAGCCGCCGCTACATGACTGACACAGAGCTGCCTAAACTACACGACTCCGTGAAAAAACATATCCACAGCCTACTGCAAGCCTCCTCTGCGTTTAGTTTCACCACGGATATTTGGACAAGCAGTGTTAGCCCCGTGTCGCTAATTAGCCTAACCTCCCAGTGGATAGACGAGAGTTTCACGCCGCAACGAGCCATATTACATGCGAAACAATACCATGGCTCGCACACCAGCCAGGCTATAGCGCATGTGTTTGAGGACCATGTTGTCCAAAGCGGCAGAGTTTACAACAAACTGAAAAAAATACTTGAGTTGCACTGTCACTGTTTACATTTTTTTTTTATAATTATTTATTCTGTAATATGTTGCATACAAAATGCTTTTCATTTTAAATAAATGTTCTTAATTCCAAACTAGTCCCTTGTTTTTTTTGTTAAATTATATGACTAAAGCTGTTAACTGTAAATTTAAATCATGTTTTTATTAAGTACTCGGTATCGGCGAGTACTGAAATGCAAGTACTCGTACTCGTACTCGTTTTCCAAAAAAGTGGTATCGGTGCATCCCTGCCAAAAACAAAACTGCACACTATTGGTTCCCAGAAAAAGTGGCACTCAGTCATGCAATTTGAGATACCCAGCAATTTGTGTGTTGTTCGTGTCAATTATCTCTTCAGCGATAATCTGGAAAGCCAGCCTTAGTCTTATCTGTTGATTGAACAAACGCTTTAGGAAATTTCTTTTAACACTTTTTCTCCTTTGAGTCCCAACATACTGAATCTTTTAAATGTGGTCGGTGAGACATGTGTTTAAGGACTTTGTACCATAATTCAGGATAGGTTTCTCTGTTTGGAATTTCAGCACAGACAAATAGATCTACATCATCAGCAATTAATTTATTTTGCGAAGTAACCAATAAATGCATGTGAGGTAAACCCCGTTTCTGAAATTTGATCGTGTAAATGTATGCTTTGATTTGACCGAACACCGTTTCGGTTCTATGTTGCATCGCTTCTCCGTTTTCATAAATATACACCTTCCCGAATTGTGGTGTCTTCGAAATTAAACTTGTCGTAGCTTTAATTGTTGCGGGACCACAGATTCTCATAGCATATGGTCCCGAATCGTGTAAATCTATGTTTTGAGCATTGAATGATGCAAACGCGTAAAGATTATTGTAGACTCAAATATTTTGCCTGTAGTGTTTGTGATTTCACTTTCACCAAACAGCAAGTCTTTTAATTCTTGCGGATACGCCTCTTCATTGGGAGGCAACACTACATTTCCCTGATGGCAACAGGAATTAGACGATCTGCAAGTCTCCGACTTAAACTCTAAAGCCTTACAATATCTACATACTTCTGACATATCACCTATGTCCATATATTCAATCTCTTTTCGCTCTTCCGTTATTTCACCGAGTAATAATTTGTTTTTTTGTGCTAATGCAAGTAATCTTTTTTTTTTTTTTTGATACTTTTGAATTTTACTACTTTCATATTCTTTAACTTACTCTGCATGTTTATCGCGCCAATGTTTTTGAACGTCATTATGAAGTCTTATTTCTGGCCCCGATTGGACCTAGAACTTTTCAATTCCACTTGGTCCGGGCTGATTATTACTTTCCTTATTTTCTGAATTTGTACATAAGATTATTATTGTTCTCTTGTGCAACCTTTTTTGCCTTCTTTTCTCTCCAACGCTTTCGTGTCTCTTTTCAACACGCTGCTCTTTCTTCTTCGCTTAGTTGTTCACGTGCCATCTAGAATGTATAACATTTTTAAGAGCTGGGAGCACATGAAGTGTGTCTGCCAAAGGCATTCCAACAACTGCAAGATTAGATGTCCATGAACTTATTTTAAATTGTTTGTAAATAGGGTGTGACATGCAAAAGTCACCATCTCACATCTCGACCAAGACTTTTTTATATGATATATTATATTTTTTATATATATATATATATATATATATATATATATATATATAAAACGGCAAGCACTGACCACCTCCTCCCGACTCAGACTCACTTGCTGGGTTCCCAACAGTCCTTGACCCGGAAGTGCTTCCGTCCTTGTGACTTGCCAGCACTTCCGGGTCAGATGGAGAATCCCAAATCTTTAAATCAGCCTGGAAGTACTGTGGGGCTTCTGTCTTCCTGACTTATATGCACTTCCGGGCTCCAAGGGAACATGACTCCCCAGGTCCTTTTGCAGCTCCCTCTGATGGCACCCAACAGGGCTGAGAAACCAGACTCCAAGTCCCAGGATGCCCTGCGGGAATCAGAGGCACTGCTACACTACAGGGGAGCTGCCATCTAGAGTTTTGGGGGAGGCAGTGTCCTGAAAAAGCTGCCTTCCCCCATCCTTTCATCACAGGGGCATCCTGGCCGGGATGAGCTGCCGGCCATCCGCCACAATTGTCACACAATTAGCATGGGAGGCCACAGCGGGGCCAAGCTACTGCTGACACACAGGTACAGGTAAGTGATCAGGTGTACTAATGCCTCTTCTTCCCTCCCTACAAGAGCAGTTACACCTAGTCTCCTCCACCCTCCGACTCCAGACCACAGATGACCATTTCCCTTCTAGATGTCTTGCCTCTTCCCCTTCAACAGCAATAAAAGCCAACAGCCTTGCTCTGCAGTCAGTCTAATTCGGGACTCAGTCTTTTTTGACTACTTGGTTGCTTATTTTTTTCCAGCATACCTTACAATATATACAGGGGGAATCCCAACCCCTTTTTTGTTGTGTTCTGTCTCTTTTACAATATTATATATTGTATATGTTCTGTTTTAATTTCTGCAGAAAAGAAGGTCCATTTGTAATATTGTGCTTTTTTTCCAATTTTTGCTAACCTAAACTTTAAATTTAAACCTCTGGCAGTTTACTGCTTACCTGTTCACCATTTCAGATCATTCATGCATTTCAACTGATTAAATTTGAAGAAAAACGGAGGTGTTCTAAAACTTTTGATCAGTAGTGTATACTATCTAAACAAATACATTTAATGAAATGAATGATAATCTTATACTTAAAAAACAATCTTACATTGTATTAGATCTGCAAATTATATACCCACCTCAGCCTGCCTAGATTTGACCAACAGCATTTTTTTTCTCCTGTGAATGCAATGTTAAAACTTGATAAAAGACTATCATGACTATTTTAACACCAAAAACACTATCACTTCCATTAAGGACTTTATGAGGCCCATGGCACATCATTACTGGTACTCCACATAAGCCCCAGACCGGAAATAGATGTTATAGCTGAGCACACATCACTTTGAATCAGAAAGCATTTACAGCATTTTAACTTGAGAAGAACAGCCAGGTAACCACAAATAATAACTACAAAATAGAATTTAGTCAGAAAAACCACAAGAAAGATCGAGGGTAGGAACTAGGAAGTATATCATATCACTCGAACAAGAGCACAGTTATCAACATGTCTAAGGCAAGGGGTACATTTTAAGTTAATTTTACTTCGTTCACGGCCATTAATACAATCTCCTTTGTCCTTGTATGTTGACCTTAAATTCAACAATCACTGATGAAGTGATATTTTTTGTACTAAAATATAATTCTCATAAAGAAAAATCTTAAGTAGTATAGACCTAGTCTGAATACTTTGAATTTTCAGCAAAGTTTTGGATTTCCACAGTTTAGCCATTTACCACTCAAATCTTTTTCCTTCACCCAGCATCTTTTTGATGAGCACATTTTTTCATATTCATCAGACATCATCTCCAAACACATCTTCTTTGACCTCCTTCTTGACTTTGTCCCCTCTGCCTCCACCTTACTGCACCTACTCACACAATCATTTCCTGCCTTTCACTCCACATGGCCAAACTAACCAAGTCCGTTTCTCCACAGCACAACACCTGTTGCCTCTACACCACATCTTTTTTCCTCTCACATAGTGAAAATCTATTCATCTACCTGGTCATTCTCATCTCTGGTCTTGTTAGAGTAGCTTCATATTCTGTTTCCATCAGCCAGGACTCAATCCCAATAAGCATACTACTACAAAGATTTCATAAAATTTCATAAATAATTAGGATTTAGATGAAGAAGATAAATACTAGAAATGTTTACAAGAAAAATATTGGTTGTAAACTTATTTCTCTGAATAAGCAAATATAACCATACAAGATCCATCAAAAAAGGAAAGGAGATAGGTCTTTGGTCCATCCTTCAAACAGATCATTATGTATATGTATGAAAGCGTATGATGAGTATGATGATGAATGAAAAAGCGTATGATGAGTTGTATGAGAGGTTGGACACTAAGGAGGGAGAAAAGAACCTGTACCGATTGGCTAGACAGAGGGACTGAGCTGGGAAAGATGTGCAGCAGGTTAGGGTAATAAAGGATAAATATGGAAATGTACTCAAAAGCAAGGAGAGTGTGTTGAGCAGATGGAAAGAGTACTTTGAGAGGCTGATGAATGAAGAGAACGAGAGAGAGAGAAGAGGTTGGATGCCGTGAAGATAGTGATTCAGGAAGTGCAGCAGATTAGCAAGGAGGAAGTAAGGACAGCTATGAAGAGGATGAAGAATGGAAAAGCCGTTGGCCCAGATGACATACCTGTGGAAGCATGGAGGTGTTTAGGAGAGATGGTTGTGGAGTTTTTAACCAGATTGTTTAATAGAATCTTGGAAAGTGAGAGGATGCCTGAAGAGTGGAGAAGAAGTATACTGGTGCCGATAATTTAAAAATAAGGGGGATCTGCAGGACTGTAGTAATTACAGGAGGATACAATTGATGAGCCATAGCATGAAGTTATGGGAAAGAGTAGTGGAAGCTAGGTTAAGAAGTGAGGTGATGATTAGCGAGCAGCAGTATGGTTTCATGCCAAGAAAGAGCACCACAGATGCGATGTTTGCTCTGAGGGTGTTGATGGAGAAGTATAGAGAAGTCCAGAAGGAGTTGCATTGCGTCTTTGTGGACCTGGAGAAAGCATATGACAGGGTGCCCTGAGAGGAGTTGTGGTATTGTATGAGGAAGTCGGGAGTGGCAGAGAAGTATGCAAGTGTTGTACAGGATATGTACGAGGGAAGTGTGACTGTGGTGAGGTCTGCAGTAGGAGTGACGGATGCATTCAAGGTGGAGGTGGGTTTACATCAGGGATAGGCTCTGAGTCCTTTCTTATTGGCAATGGTGATGGACAGGTTGACAGACGAGATTAGACAGGAGTCCCCTTGGACTAAAATGTTTGCTGATGACATTGTGATCTGTAGCGATAGTAGGGAGCAGGTTGAGGAGACCCTGGAGAGGTGGAATATGCTCTAGAGAGAAGAGGAATGAAGGTCAGTAGGATCAAGACAGAATACATGTGTGTAAATGAGAGGGAGGTCAGTGGAATGGTGAGGATGAAAGGAGTACAGTTGGCGAAGGTGGATGAATTTAAATACTTGGGATCAACAGTACAGAGTAATGGGGATTGTGGAAGAGAGGTGAAAAAGAGAGTGCAGGCAGGGTGGAATGGGTGGAGAAGAGTGTCAGGAGTGATTTGTGACAGACGGGTATCAGCAAGAGTGAAAGGGAAGAAAGAAAGAAAGAAAGAAGAAAATGATGAAAAGGGCTGTACTTTTCACATCTTTTAGAAATGCATCACTTTGGTGAATGTTCACCATTAACTGAGCATACAATTATGCAAATCTAGTCTTCAAAGCATAAAATATTTTTCCAAAAATGTTCAACTTTTCTTCTAGAGGGATCTATAATGGTAAAGTGGCAAATTAAATAATCTAAGACAACCTGTCCTCAGCAACATCCTCCAACTTCTCCAAGGAAAATCCCAGGCTAATCGGAGAGATACAATTTCTCCATGCTGTTCTGGATCTTTTCCTTGGCAATGATTAACTCAAAAGGAGCCAGTGGATTCAAAGCAGCTACTCTGATTCTACAGTACAATGCAATTCCCAGACCCCCTGCTCTAACACAGATATTTTAGTCCATTAATTTCACTTTGGCTACCTGTATTCATAATTTCATCCATTCGACATCCACAAAGAGATTGTAATCACAGATAAGGATGGAGGTGTGCTTTTCCCAGTACAATGATCACTAAACTACTGATATTATGTTAATTCATTGGTCTATCTCACAATTGCCTAAATTCCCCTCCCAAACTGAACAAAACCCACAGGTATTAGAACTCCGCCACTAGGAGCAGCTGCTCCCTCCACACCACCAAGTTGAACATTTTTTTTTTTTTTTTTTTTTTTTTTAATAGGCTCAGGAAAGAAATACAAATTCTAATCTTCTAATGCAGACAGCAGTGAACAACTCCAATGTAGGATATAGATCAACAGTTAGCTAGACAGATCAACAGCTAGCTAGATAGATAGACAGATCGATAGATGACTTTATTAATCCCCAAGGGGAAATTCACATACTCCAGCAGCAGCATACTGATAAAACCAATATTAATTAAAGAGTGATAAAAACACAGTGCAAGTTAAAAAATGCAAGGTGGAGAGTGCAAGGCAGGTATAACAGTCAATAACATTGTATAACTAGACAAAGAGCCCATTTCGACAACGGAAGATGAAACGGGCACGAGTTTGTGTCAGCAGTGTATGAAGAACAAATGATAAGTAACGAAGAAGTTGTTTTGTAATGAGTGTACTCCGCTTTACTCATTACTGTACAGGCTTGTACTGTTAGTTGATGAATTTTCCAGGCCTATAGTACTGTATAATATTGAATGATGAATGTTCCAGTACAATATGGAATAGTAATAAGTATAAGCAGCACAAACCTGATATAGGTGTATTGAATGAATGCGTAATTGAATCAGAATGCGTAATTAGGCCTCGAGCTGTAGTCGAAATCGCCTTTCAGGCCTCTAGAGCTTTAATCAAATTTTTGAGGCCGTAAATCCGCTGCCTGCTGCGATGTTGGGGTTGGATGTCGGTCTCATAAGGTTTTTCGGGCAGCTGCGCAGAAGGCGACTGACTGTGCATTTAGCTTCGGATGTGCGCAGAAGGTGACTGCGCATTCGGCTTCGGACGGACGTGAGTGAGGAGGCAGGCGAATTATGTATTAAGATGTTAACGTTTACCCCCCCCAGGTGGAATTGAAGAGTCGCATAGTGTGGGGGAGGAACAATCTCTTCAGTCTGTCAGTGGAGCAGGACAGTGACAGCAGTCTGTTGCTGACGCTGCTCCTCTGTCTGGAGATGATACTGTCCAGTGGATTCTCCATGATTTACAGGACCCTTTCAGCGCCCGTCACTCCACCACAGATGTCAAACTGTCCAGCTCCATGCCTACAATAGAGCCTGCCTTCCTCACCAGTTTGTCCAGGCATGATGCGTCCCTCTTCTTTATGCTGCCTCCCCAGCACACCACCGCATAGAAGAGGGCGCTCAAGAGAACATTATCATCAAAGAGAAATATGCAATCATTTGGTAATCAAACTAGGCATTGTCCAAGTCTTAGCTGTGCCTTGATATCCCATCAATGAGAATGAAACTCAAAAACAAAACAGGACACAAGATATACCTTTGGTAGATGTGGAAGAATATTTCAGACAAATTTAAACAAATAAATATGCAAATAAATAAATGTATTGTGAAATGTGAAAATACAGTATATTCATAGATTATCAATAATGATAATGAAAATTAAAATAAATAATATTTAATTTTGTCAAAAACATTCAACCTTTGGCAGAGTCCCATATCAAAAATACATCATCTCAAATGAATATCAAATATGCAAACCCATCCTCCACTCATCAAATACAGGGTCCGAATGGTACAAAGAGGGATTCTGAAATTCCATAGTCCATAAGCACTGTTCAAAAAGATACCACATCATTATGCATTATATCTCACATGTACAGTTCAACTAATGAACAGAGTTGGTGTTCCAGGATCCCTCTGTAATTGGAATACATCATCTGCTAATGGAAGAAAAGGTCAATTGATCATGAAAGTACTGCATTAAAGACAGTTTGAGTTGTGATTATAGAACTCAGACTGAACACAGGCTCTCTAGATACACTAATAATGCAGGGTTAGATGCAAAATAAATTTGTACCAGATATAGGCATGGAGGTGCAATTATGCATTCATATGCAATTTAATGCCAATAATTTGAATGTCAGGCAAAAAGGACAAAAACATAACCCAGAAATCCATCAATGTAGATGAATAATTATGTTTATAAACTTTGGGGACACTTGGTAATAAATATTAAAAATTAAAATGGTCCTGATAATTAAGCACCAAATTTTAAAGTGAAAAAAAAATACAGGAAAAAATTAAAAATACCAAAATACAGTATGTGAAATATATGTACTAATGGGAATAAAAGTCAGTGAGACAGAGGTTAAAATTTTATATACTGTAAAGTCAGCATATTACTTTAGTCTTTATCTTGATAGTTAATATTGATTTAAAGTATCAGATAAATATCACATTATTGATAAAGCTTCTATTAGTAATTACTATTGAGAAAAACCTAAGGATGCTTGTGTTCCACTTATTAAAATTAAAGGACTTCAACTGCAGTTCATTAAATACATTCGGCAATCAGCACGTTAAGAAAGCTAATGGTATTTGATAAACATTAAAGTGGTAATTATTGCTAGTATTGTGTATTTTCTACACTTCCAAATAAAATAAAATTTCATCAATTTACAATTCAAATAAAATTACAATTTTATGTCAGACTAAAAATTTTCTATTAACAGACTATGAGGAAAAGAAAGAACTACGGATGCTGATAAAAATAGAAAGGCAAAGTTTGGATTTTTAGGTTTTAAGTTTTCAGAAAGCTTACTACAAATAAGGGTAGCATTTCACATAACATACCATTCTGCAGGGTCTGTGCTCTGGATTCCTTTCCAAGACTATTATGAAAACCTGCTCCCAGGGAAGGTGCCTTTCCTGAACCTGTATAAGCATAAGATTTAAATAATCACAAAATGTTTACAAGGAAATTTCCATAAAGTTAACACAATTTTAAAAAGTACTGTAAATGTTATGTTTTTAAAGCACTAATAATGAAATACTTCTTATCTACACATACTGTATCATGAATATTACATTTAAACATAATATACCGAATGCTACGTGGACATTTTAGAGGGAACAGCAGCCCTTCGGTGACAACATCTTTGGACAAACACTGTCATTTAAGTCAAGAAGGATGGCAGCATGTTAAATTCAGTTCAAAATATTTTATTTTGAATAGTGATTTTATACATTAACTACCACCTGACTGTGCTTTTACATTTATGAAGCTACAGTAAAATAAGCAGGTTAACTAATTTGCTGAGAAAGAAATAAAAAAAAAATCAGAAGTTCTGATAACAGAGTAACTAAAAACCAAACACTAACTGGGGAATAGAATAGCTTGAACTCATCTGTATATACAATCTCTTTGATAACATATGGCTTCAGAGGCACAGTTTTAACTAAACAATAAGGTTATTCATTTTTTGCGGTATGAAACAACAAAAAAAGACAAAAAATATTTGTCTGTTGATACAACAAAATATGTTTTATGCTGCGAGAACCTTTTAACAAAGAAGGTTGCTTATTAAAGTGTGGCTGAACTATGGAGCCTGCCTTTAGCATGCAAGGGCTAGAATATTGCACAAATAAATAAAAAAATAAAATAAAACAAATCTTAAGTGCAAGTGCCCATCCTGAAGGGTCTTAGTGAATGCAGGCTACAGATGGAAGTGTAAGATATTGGAGTCAGCTTTGTGGTTCAGTCTGGTTTATCTGATATGATACACACAACCATTGTCAAAGGATGTCCAAACGTTGTCATTCTCTAGGGTATCATTTTGGATCTTTCTGCACATGAGCTCAAAATAAAGTGAATTTTTTCAATCCTACAACCAAACCTCCCCCTCACAATCAGTGAGTCATCAAGTTATTTTTACCCTTTAATTGATCTCATTGTTTAATTAACTGACTTTTTCCTAACACAAGAAATTAAGTATCATTTGCATTTTAGCTATGGCTCTAAATGCTTAATTTGTATTGTCATTTTCTTTGTAAATCACCTTTTTGCATAGAGTTTGTTCTCATACGCGGTATTTGAATACCGACAATTAATGATGGTGAAACAGACACTAGGCCATACATCACTGAACACTATAGGGCAGCAGCCACCACATTCTTACACATATGTGTGCTTATTAGGAAATGAACACCTGAATAAAAAGAAAATATTACATAACAAAACACTTCAAACAAAACTTCAAAAGACAGAACTCATCCATGTCTAACACCTACAAATGCTTGCTTTATTCAGTAAAACTTTAGCACAACTAGATTTAATTCCAGGGTTGATTTAACTGAGAAATGACAACTTGCTTAACTTAAGTAGAAGTTCAGTGAATAGAAGAAATTGGCTGGGATGAAAACCTGAAGCCCCAGGGCTTGTTCCTGTGATGTGTTACTAATTTGGCATATTGGTTAAAAGCTAGCAGAATACACACAATTTCTTTTGCTGAAATCATATATTAATGAAATCAAGTTCAAGCACTTTATTGTCATTGTGTAACACAATAAAATTACTTTTTGTGACAGCCCCAAGGTGCATTTAAAGAAAAGTCAAATAATTCCAAATATGTCATATACTGTACAGTGTTAAGTGATCAAGTAACCACAGCAAATTATTATTGCTCAAAGTACAGCAGCATAAATTGTTATTGCACCTGTTAATAAATAGTACATTACATATTCTATATTGTATTACATTAGTATATTGCACATCACCAATATAGCTTATTGCACATGTTCAATTAAAAATTATCTCAGACAGAGGAGATTCAGAGTTCAGAAAGTTAATGGCAGATGGGAAAAAGCTATTTTTTAGTCTGTTTGTGCATACACAGATTGACGGGAGTAGCTCAAACAAAGAATTTCCAGGATGAGTTTTGTCCTTGAGAATGTTCTTGGCCCTTCTCACACAGCGAGTCTTATACAAGGGTTCGAGTGATGGCAGTTCAGTCCCAATAACTCCCTCTACTGTTTTTATGACCTGCTGTTGGGCTTCTTTAGCAGCCTTGGCGCAGCTGTTGTGCCAGGCCATCATGCAGTTAGTTAAGATGCTCTCTGTTGTTGCCTCTATAGAAATTAACCAGCAGCTTCTGGGGGAGGTCAGCTCTCCTTAGCTTCCTGAGAAAATAGAGGCGTTGTTGTGCTTTGCCTATTATAGCCAAGTTGTTGTCAGCCCAGGACAGGTCCTCTGAGATGGTGACTCCTAGAAACTTAAAGCTGGAAACTCTCTCCACAGCATCTGCATTGATTGTTATCGGACTGTGATTGGTCTTTTTAGTGGTCGTAAAGTCCAGAATAACTTCTTTGGTCTTTTTGGTATTTAAGACCAGGTTGCTGGTGTTGCACCATGCTGTCAGATTCTGAACCTCTTCCCTATATGCAGCTTCATTATTGTCTGTTACAAGCCCAATGACAGTCGTATCACCCGCAAATTTAACAATAATGTTTGATTGGTGGATGGGTTGACAGTCATGGGTGAAGAGTGGATACAGAAGGGGACTTACTACACATCCTTGCGGCACACCAGTGCTCAGGGTAAGGGTGGAGGATGTGTGTTTGCCCATCCTAACAGACTGGGGGCAGTTGGTGAGAAAATCCAGTAACCAGTTGCATATGGATGGAGCAAGTCCTAGTGCATGCAGTTTTGGATCATCTGGTTAGGTATGATGGTATTAAATGCAGAGCTGTAGACAATGAAGAGCATCCTAACATAGGTGTTGGGCTTTTCCAGGTGCGAGAGGGCAGCATGTAGAGCCACACAGATGGCGTCCTCAGTTGATCTGTTTGACCGATAGGCAAACTGGTGTTGGTCTAGATCAGCTGGGATGGAGGCTTTGATGTGGGTGATTACCAGTCGTTCAAAGCACTTTACGATGACAGGGGTGAGAGTGACTGGTCGATAGTCATTAAGACAGGTTATCCTCAGTTTTTTGGGAACAGGTACAATGGTTGTGGATTTCAGGCACAAGGGGACTACACCTGAGGGGAGAGAGAGAGAGAGGTTGAATATGTGTGTAAATACCTCTGCTAATTGGTCAGTGCAGGTCTGGAGCACACGTCCTTGCACATTATCAGGAGCTGCTGCCTTCCTTGTATTGATGTTTTCAAGTACCTGCCGCACATCATGTATGTGTATGACCAAAGGCTGCGAGTCTCCGGTCAGCTCGAAGCTGACTGGAGGCTGGTTATTGTCCTTGTCAAACCGTACAAAGAAACTGTTAAGTTCCTCTGCTAGGTTGGCATTGTTATTGGCCAGTGTGTCTTGTACGTAATTTTTCTTTTTGTAATCCGTGATTAATCGGATGCCTTGCCACATCCGCTGTGAGTATGAGTTACTGTCAAAGTCCTCCTCAGTCCATTGTTTGTACATTAGTTTAGCAGACTTGATGCCCTTCTTGAGGTTAGCTCTGGCAGCTCTATAGGCTGAGGTGTCTCCTAACTTAAAGGCTTTGTCCCTTTCCCTGAGCAGCTGTTTGACTTCACTATTCATCCATGGTTTCTCATTTGGGTAGACCTTAATCCTTTTGTTGACAGTGACATTGTCCACACAGTAATTAATATATGACAGCACAGATGAAGTATATGTCTCTAAGTCTGTCAGATGAAAAAATATATTCCAGTCTGTTTGTTCAAAGCAGTCCTGGAGTTGGCAAATGGCAAGCCACTAATAAACTCCATAAGCCCCTATTTTGGAATCCCAGGTACTATAAAGACACAGCACACTAAGAACCACAGGGGAAAACAACAGAGAATCAAGAATGGTGTTTAAAAATACAAAATATTTACTAAATAAGAACATACTCTAACCAAATCTTTGTATCTAAGTATGAATAATCTCTGTTTAGTGGGCATCTAAATATCAGAATTATATCCTGAATCATACAACAGTTCAAATGACTTTTTCATTATGTCACATTCCACCAGAAAGTTCAAGGCTCTGATAAACTGCAACAGATTTAAAGCAAATAACAGTAACCTTTAATAGAGAAGCATGTAGAACACATGTTTGAAACATGCATCTTCAGGGGTCTGTGTCCTACTCAGGCATGACGAATGATGGTAACAGATTGTATTTTGGGGAGGTAAAAGAGACAAATATATGTAGACATACTGTACATGTTTAATAATATACAGGACGTTAAGGCCGTTAATCAAAAACTACTACACATTAGTACTATTCACAACTAACACAGCACTGAAATGTCTAAATCCTGCAAGCAATTTCTTAATCGTGGTACAGACTAAAGGTGACCTCAGACTAACAGGCTAAGAGCCACTGTAATATTAAAACTGAATGATTTATTTGTAATGGCTTAAAGAGGCTGCTTCCTCTCTCCATTAACTAAGTGGAGCAAATGGTGTTATTTTAAGAAAGCCCAATGCCCCAGTTACTAGAAAGAATATTATATAGATATAGATAGATAGAGTGCATCCGGAAAGTATTCACAGCGCATCACTTTTTCCACATTTTGTTATGTTACAGCCTTATTCCAAAATGGATTAAATTCATTTTTTTCCTCAGAATTCTACACACAACACCCCATAATGACAAAGTGAAAAACGGTTGAGGTTTTTGCAAATTGATTAAAAATAAAAAAACTGAGAAATCACATGTACATAAGTATTCACAGCCTTTGCTCAATACTTTGTCTATGCACCTTTGGCAGCAATTACAGCCTCAAGTCTTTTTGAATATTATGCCACAAGCTTGGCACACCTATCTTTGGCCAGTTTCGCCCATTCCTCTTTGCAGCACCTTTCGAGCTCCATCAGGTTGGATAGGAAGCATCGGTGCATAGACATTTTAAGATCTCTCCAGAGATGTTCAATCAGATTCAAGTCTGGGCTCTGGCTGGGCCACTGAAGGACATTCACAGAGTTGTCCAGAAGCCACTCCTTTGATATCTTGGCTGTGTGCTTAGGGTTATTGTCCTGCTGAAAGATGAACCGTCGCCCCAGTCTGAGGTCAAGAGCGCTCTGGAGCAGGTTTTCATCCAGGATGTCTCTGTACATTGCTGCATTCATCTTTCCCTTTATCCTGACTAGTCTCCCAGTTCCTGCCGCTGAAAAACATCCCCACAGTATGATGCTGCCACCACCATGCTTCACTGTAGGGATGGTATTGGCCTGGTGATGAGCGGTGCCTGGTTTCCTCCAAACGTGACGCCTGGCATTCACACCAAAGAGTTCAATCTTTGTCTCATCAGACCAGAGAATTTTCTTTCTCATGGTCTGAGAGTCCTTCAGGTGCCTTTTGGCAAACTCCAGGTGGGCTGCCATGTGCCTTTTACTAAGGAGTAGCTTCCGTTTGGCCACTCTACCATACAGGCCTGATTGGTGGATTGCTGCAGAGATGGTTGTCCTTCTGGAAGGTTCTCCTCTCTCCACAGAGGACCTCTGGAACTCTGACAGAGTGACTATCGGGTTCTTGGACACCTCCCT